>NW_026920228.1:0-169773 GCF_032062105.1 Saccostrea cuccullata
CCAAAACAGGATGGGATTTGGAACATAGATAGATATAATGGACTTCTACAAGAAGGTATGGTCACCATGCACATGCATACACGTGCGTGTACTTGGGCTGCAATCTATTGGCTGAAACTTAAAACACAAACTTTTTGGTTTTAACCCAAAACGGGGTGGGATTTAGAACATAAAGATGAAATGAACTTCTACAATAAGGTATGGTCACCATGCTCATGTATGCCCGTACATGCACGTGAAATGAGTACATTCAAAAATACACTTGAAACAAATTTTAATACTTTTTGATTAAATACTTTAATATTTAGTATATTGAAATACATAGACTGTGTAATAGATGATATGATATTACGCACATGCATTCACATGCGCAGGTGCTTTGCTTTTTGATTGAATTTGGGACACTTCTGGGTAAAAGTTGTTAAAGTCTCAAATGCAAGTTTGTTTTTTTTAATGAAGCTTACAGGAAATAGGGCCCCAAAAGGGATTTAGGGTTTGGGAAATCTGTAACGGTTCCCGTTACAATTGCACACTAGTTTGTAGTAAATTATATGTGAGAAAAAAAAAGAGAAAATAACAAAACATTAAGTGCGTATAAATGATAAAAAAGTGCAATTTTCTATTAAAAAAAATTATTGTTCATGTTTTAATTAGAAACTATTTATGTACAATTATTATAATTATTATCAAATTTATGACATTGTCTTTTCTTCCTATCGGAAGAAGTTCCGCTAATTTTAAGCGAAGGAATGTAAATATATGGAAATATATCTATATATGTAACATTGTATGGAGATGAATACATGTATGATGAGATATAATAAGCAAGAATAAACCTATTCGTTGTGGCCATTGCATAGCATAGATAACAATGATCATAAATGGTCTGTCGACAGTTCTATATAATTGGTGAAAAGAAACATTTTCTAACATAAATAAATATTTAAAGAAAATCTGCAGATGATTTTAATTTTGTTTCCATGTAATTTGCAAAAGAAAATATCAAATGTATGCTCTGTAGATGAGTTAAATATACAAAGATTGATTCTAAATTACCGTAATACTAAAAGTATAAGTTTAATATTCTTTATATGGCGTGTCCAAAATATTTTAGTTTTAATCATTGTCATGTATTTTTTAGTCACCCGAGATGCCATGGGAAATTATATCGTCCCCCCGGCGGGAAAACCCCTGACGTCACTTGGTGAGTATAATTCTGAAAAAAGTTACTAATATTTAAAATACAACCCACGCCATCATGAACATAGAAATGACAAGGATTTTTTTAAAGGCGGAGAGTGTCAAGCTCTATTTCAATTTCAACAGGTGAATAAATAATAAAAAAAATGTTTATAAACTGCTTGAGCTTGAAACTGCCTGTGAAGGGCCTTCGGTAGTAAAGGATATACATGTATAATGTTTGTACACATTTAATATTAATAAACAACAGGAGAATATGAACACCGATATGGAGAAAAAAATCCAAAAGCTTTAGGTTATGTTAGTATAAAAGGGAAACTGTATTGAAAATTGTGGGTGGTTCGGCAAGTTATTGGATCCGCCTATACGTATTATTACATTCCCGTTCTGAGCATTTTTGTTGTTGTTGTTTTTAATTCTTTTTGGGGAAAATCTTTTTTTTTTGATTTGTACAAAGTGTATTTACTGTAATTATATTGGTCTAATCAAGCGATTTCGTGAGAAGAGCACTTGTAATTTGTAAACATGAAAGAGAATCATGTACAAATTTTGATAATCTTGCATATATTTATATAATCTGACCAGTTACCAGCATCTCAGCACATTTTATCACCTACATTTTATCATTAACACTATTTCATTTCTTGTATTTTCAAAATTAGGAATAAATATTTTTAATTTACAATATAATTCACAAAAGGGGTAAGATTTATTCATTTCTCTGAAACCGTCAGGCCAAACAGAATTACATTCGAACGTCGGAACTGCCATTTAATTGCTTGAATAATGCAATTTAATCGTCTGGCACTCCACATTTTATGTGCACTCTAAATGAATTGATAATGCTGCTGACACAATAATGTCTGAGACTATAGTAGCGGTTCCTGATTCATAAAATAATTAAAGGAGTCGATAGGCACTGCAATACACGGATCCATTTTACTGAATAGCACAAGCTGTATTGTGTATTGGTAATTTAAAATTGCTTGATTGAAAATTAAATGATCAACTGTCTAATTCAAAGACCATGTGCATCGAAACATAACACTCGTTTTCTTAACATCGCATTATCTACAAAACAATGTAATCGAATGGAATATTTTAAAAAACAAGTATCTTTGATAGGTATTTTAAGTTTAGAACATTTACATTTATACATGATAGACTGTGTTTTGGAAATGATATCCATTTTGCCAATGAAGGTATTTTTGAATGTTTTTCTTTCATATATGTATAAAAAAAATGTTAAAAAATGATTAACGAAGCTCTCAACAGTAAGAAAAAAGCTGAGTTTTTCTTGTTCATTTTCAACTTGGGGTCCTTGTCATATTTCTATAAATAGAAAGATAACCGAATTACAAAATGTTGCTGTTAACTATGAGAAAACATATGTAAGTTTTACTGTATGCGATGTTTTCACATATATTTGTCAAAAATAAATTTTTGAACACGTTTAATCAAATAGAGTCAGTAACTTAGATTTCATATTATATCAAAGAGAAGACCACTCTAGCTACATAATTCAGACAGTAATACCTGCACTATGGTGTTTGCCTCTAAATACACCCTCCTTTATATTGGACTTTCCAAGGAAGAAGTCAAAATAATTCTATAATTATCTCCGTACATGTATTCGTTAAATTGAGCATAAAATTTTCAGGTGATCATATGATCTATGAGCCTCACATATGTATTTTGAATACTTAATTCATTACCAGTCTGAAATAACAGAATTTAATTAATGATTGAAGTAAATTACTTAATTAGATTCAGATAAATATTTTGCCCATAATTTGGAACTTTTTAAATTTACTTTCTCAACGACATAAAATATTATTTTAGTACAAAGCGTTTTTTATGAATTTATCAAAATGTGCAAACTGATTTTAGTACTTGGTCGGGAAAAAAACCCATTGAAAATACAACCCGATTAATTTGTCAATGCCTATCTCTCTCTCTCTCCCCCCCACACACACACACACACACTCACTCTCACATTTTTTTAAAAATAGACCTAGATGGCAAAGTTATGTTAAAACATAGTTTATTACGATAGTTTGAAATTTGTTCTTGTACTAAACAGTTTTACGTGTGAACATTTATTTTCTACATTCACATTGGGTTTGCGTCACCCATTATCATATTTATAGATATCACCTCTCGGCACACCTCGGCCGATTCATACTGGCAACGGAATCAGCAAAGTTTGTCGAATGAGATTATTTAGCACATGTATGCTGACGATGCAGTGTGGTTAGTTAAAATCATTTGTGTTTTAATTGGATTATATGGATTATATTTCATGAATTCGTTGTCACGACCTATGACATTCGGTAAGTACAAGATTTAGTATAGATTGCATAAAAATAAATAAATGCAAATGGTTAGGTTGAAGTTCAAAAAGGGTCAAAGATCATCGCATGCCACAGTCGACAAATTTCACATTGTCAAGTTATCTCCCGTTGCGGACATTCAGTATTATACAGGCGCAGATCCAGAATTTTTTTTTTCAGAGGGGGGGGGGGGTGTCACACCTCAGTCAAAAAAATCAGCCCAAGATTTCCTGAGAAGCAAATAAAAAATAATAATAAAAACAATGATAGTGGAGTCCCTGTTTTCTAAGGGGGAGGATGTCCAAAGTCATTTTTATTCTCTACAGTACATAGTCTTATTTAAATAACTGCTAATTCCAAGGGGGGGGGGGTCTGATCTCCCTAGCCACTGACTCCCTGTACCTGAAATGACAATTGATCTTATGACTCCATAATAGTAGAAAATTTTTTAATTTGACTATTTATAAATATTTTGTTTCCTATGTTTATGTATGTTTGTCTGTCCACAGAAACTTTAACCTTGCCCATAAGTTTTAAATGGATTGGGCTATACACATGGCTTCAATATTTCATAGTTAAATTTCTTTTAGCAAAACCTTTTAATGGGTACCACCAATTTTGACCTCTTGATCTCTTGACCTTGGAGTTTGACCCACTTTTACAAGAAAAATACCTTAAACTTGGCCTAAGTTTTGAACAGGTGGTGCTAGGACTTTCATGCTCTAACATGTGTAATCATTGTTAACTTTCAACAGGTATAATTATTTTTGACCTAGACCTTAGAGTTGAACCCAATTTAACTTTAACCATGGCAATAACTTTTGAACAGGTGAGGAAGTTCTAGGGATTTCTCTCTTTTTTCACATGTGTATTCCTTGTGACAAGACTTTCCCTTTGATACCAACAATTTTGACCCTTTGACCTTGACCTTGGAGTTTGACTTACATTTGAGAAACTTCAACCTTTGCCAAAAGCTGCCATAACAGTTGCTGTCACAACAAACAAACAAATTACTAAAAAAAAAACACAGAATACATGTACGTATTTTATATTCAACAGATATACATCTGGTCATATCTCTAGTTCTCCCTTGAATGAGACATTGTGATATAAATTTTAAAAAATAATTATAAGAGTTGAAAAGGTTGTGCATATTAAAATATACTAAGCTCTGCGGATGAATTAGATATACCAGTTTAGCTTTATTTTGCTACCCAAAGCACCTTGATTAACTATTTATAAGCATACTGTTTTCTGAAATGTACTGATTTCTGTTGTCCATCTGTTTATCTGCAAACTTTTGACATTAACTTCTTAAGAACCACTGGGCCAATTTCAACCAATTTACATTTAAATATGCTGGGGACTTTTTCCAACATAAATCTTCTTCTCAAGAACAGCAAAGACATTTATTGTCCCCATTATCGCTAAAGGTAGGGTACATTAAATCTCATTTGTTTGTTAATCTGCCCATCTGTCACAATAAATTTAACCTTGGTCATCATGGTCATATATTTTGAATGAGAAGAGATGTTATATTAAACATGTGTATTAGTATTAAATGGGACAATACCATTCTAAATACACTATGATTTTTATTACCCATGACCTTGAAGTTTGACCTAATTTCATAAACAAATTAATTGCTTTAAATTGATCATTTTGAAAGGTAAATGAAAGGGCATTCATATTACCTGTGATATTAAGACCTTTCCAAATGTATCATGACTTTTTGACTCTGTGACCTTGACCTTGAAGTTTAACTTAGTTTTCATTAATGTTGTATTTCCTTTTCATTGAGAAGAGATTCGACTTTCACATTTCAAGTGAACATTACCCATAACAAGATGTTTCCCAACATGCTATGATTTTTTACCCCTTGACCTTGATGTTTTAACAAAATTTCAAAAGAGTGAACTCTCCCAAAAGAGGATAAGACCACTGTTTAAAACGAAAAAGGAGTTTAATAGGGAAGACTGGGCTTTTTCCATAAAAAACATCATTTTTCGACCCTCATTTGACCCCCCGGGGCAAAATCAAAATTCCGAAACCTAACTGCACATCTACATGACCCCACCAACCATCTCCCAAAAGATGATTAGGCTGCTGAATAAAATGTAAGAGGTGTTCAGGGAAGATGGGGCTTTTAGCATAAAAAACGTCATTTTTCGACCCCCATTTGACCCCCTGGGGCAAAATCAAAATTCCGAAACCTTACTACACATCTGCATGACACCACCAACCATCTCCCAAAAGATGATTAGGCTCCTGAGTAAAATGTAAGAGGAGTTCAGGGAAGAAGGGTCTTTTTGCATTAAAAAAGTCATTTTTCAACACCCATTTGACCCCCCAGGGCAAAATCAAAATTCCGAAACCTTACTGCACATCTACATGACACCACCAACCATCTCCCAAAAGATGATTAGGCTCCTGAGTAAAATGTAAGAGGAGTTCAGGGAAGACGGGGCTTTTTGCATAAAAAACTTCATTTTTCGACCCCCATTTGACCCCCCGGGGCAAAATCAAAATTCTAAAACCTTACTGCACATCTACATGACCCCACCAACCATCTTCCAAAAGATGATTAGGCTGCTGAATAAAATGTAAGAGGAGTTCAGGGAAGACGGAGCTTTTTGCTTAAAAAACGTCATTTTTCGACCCCCATTTGACCCCCTGGGGCAAAATCAAAATTCCGAATCCTTACTGCACATCTACATGACCCCACCAACCATCTCCCAAAAGCTGGTTAGGCTGCTGAGTAAAATGTGGAAGGAGTTCAGGGAAGACGGGGCTTTTTGCATAAAAAACGTCATTTTTCGACCCCCATTTGACCCCCCGGGGCAAAATCAAAATTCCAAAACCTTACTGCACATCTACATGACCCCACCAACCATCTCCCAAAAGATGATTAAGCTACTGTGTAAAATGTAGGAGGAGTTCAGGGAAGAAAAGTGTGACAGACGGACGGACGGACGGACGGACATGAGTAACAACAATATACCCGAACTTTCTTTAGAAAGTGCGGGTATAAAAACGACAAAATAACCTGATAATCAATCGTTCTTGCACAGAGTCGTGTTTTGTTTTCATTTTCAGACGAGGTGAATGTCTGAGATCTTTACTATAATCACCTATGACGATACAATGTCAGATGAACTAAATCATAAAGTAATGGATTTTACCAAATTAACAATCAAGTCCATTGTTGATAAGGAGAGATAGATTCCCATATTATGAATGTTGACCACTACCATCCTTTTCCATTCGGGGATAACAGAAGTCGACCCCAATACTTGAAGATACATTGTAATGATGGATATCGATATCCGCCAATACAATATCATCTGACCCAAGGTCAGATTTGGGTCACTTTCATTTGATTACCCTACAAAGATTAAAACCTTCGATCTTTGGATACGGAGATCCACTTAAGGTCCTTTTACATAAAATATATACTAAAACATTTTTATTATGAATCAAGCGCAAGACTTTAGTTAGCTAAACACAGTTTCGAATAAAGTCTAGGATTTTTCCCTCAGAGAAAAGCATGACGAACAGAGATTTCCCTTATATTTATATATTATATGCAATCTACATGAAAATTTGGACTTTAATTTTTTGGTAAATAGTTGAGACTTGTCTTAAAATTGAGAAAGAATAAAAATTTACTTTCGTACACATTAGGTATTTGCAAAGAAAAGCTGGAAAAAAAGTACCCATTGGCAAAAACCTTAGGACTTGTTCTGCGTATTCACTTCCTCTGAAAATTATTTGTATTTTATTTAAGGTGATCCAACCCCTGGGCCCGCGGATTATCTACCTTTGATTAGTCATAAGGCATCACTTCCTCATTACTCTATTTCCGGAAAACATAAAACAAGTAAAGGTAAGTTTCAATTTAAAAAGTAAAACTATTCGGCTCAATTTTTGAATACATAACAAGATGTGTTTGTGAAACACTGCACCTAGCGGCAACAAAGTTCGAAAAAGCTACTTTTAGCATTTTGGTCATAGTCAAGGCCACAAAGTCATCGACCTTGGTGCCATTTGAAAGATCTTATATGTAATTAGTGAAGTATGCATACCAAATATGAAGTCTCCATCTCTTATGGTCAAAATTTATGGCAAAGGTTTAAAAAAAATTCTAGCATATATATGTAGGTCACAGTCAAGGTCACAAAGTCATTGACCTTGGTGCCATTTGAAAGAACTTAATTAGGAGAGTAAGCATACCAAATACGAAGTCTCTATCTCCTATCATGGATCAAAAGTTATGGCGAAGGTTTGGAAAAGCTATTTTTAGCATATGGGCACAGTCAGGGTCACAAGGTCATTGACCTTGGTGTCATTTGAAAGAGCTTAATAATTGGAGTAATTTTTGAATTAAATAATTGCGAATGATATTAAGATACATGTATAATTTATCATTGAGTGCAGTCTGTAATAAAACCAATTACAAAGCTGTGCATCTTCTCTTTAGAGTGTATCTCGATCTCGACTTAAATTATTTGCGTCACTTCCGTTACGCACTTACTATCTTTCTCATCCACAAACACACACACACACACGTTTTACTTTTGAATTTTGGTTCCGAGTAGGTTATAATTCAAATAAAATCGAATAAATAAATAAACGCATTTTAATATTTATGAGTAATTTTTTTCTTTGTCAGACAGTGTAAATCCCGGCCCCTCAGATTTCTCAACCAGTGGGGACTTGATTTGGAAAAATAAAACAGTAACTTTCAAAGGAAGAAGTAAATGTTCATTTGAAGAAGAAGGTGAGGTGCTATTGCGTAGCATAATTACTTACAATGGCAAAAATATTTTTGAGATCGAATTAGGGGCATCTAACCTATTGCCTACATAACACAAATATAAAAGACACACAGCTAATTTCATCCTTGACAAAGTTCTACATGCATCATAAAGTTTTCGTTTTTCAAATAATGTGACACGCGTACTTTTTATATTGTGTTTACTAGCTGAGAAGTACTGTACAGTTATCGGACCAGCGAAGTACAACTCTAGCTATCAGCAGTTTGGAAATAATTGTGGTCCAAAATTTAGTATTGCCCACAAGCAGCGTGCTGACGTCTATACCGGTCCCCCAAATAGCCAGGTACAACCTGTGGACTCACAAGGTAGGCTTTGGAATTTTGAAGAAACAGCTTTACATCACACAGCTCCCATTTACCTTATATTTGGTGATATATTGTTAAACGCCTTACATAATTTCATTTTATAGGTTTTTCAACACCTGGGCCGAATTACAGACCAAATTCCTCTTACTTCGGTCGAGGTCCAAAGAAATCATTTGGAGTTGCAAGGACGATAGTTTGGAAGTACTCACCGGGCAAGTTATTACAATGTCCTCAGAAATAATATATTCAAACGAACACAGCCAGACTTTCTTTACTAAGCTTACCTTTATGCCTACATTCCAGGTCCCAGTGATTACATTCTAAAACCAAAGTCACGTGGTCCTTCCTATTCCTTTGGTTGTAAGCTGCCGCCTCCTCCAAATGTTCAACAAAGTACGGTTGATATTTGATAATTATAATTAACTGATTAAACTAGAAAGTAATCAATCTACAAACAATTCGTCTGTATTGGCGTTTACAGTAAAAGCTTATTAATAACTTTTTAGGTCACCTGAGTAAACTCAGGTGACCTATTGCTATCCGTTTTCGTCCGTCGTCGTGCGTCGTCCGTTGTCCGTCGTCCGTCGTGCGTCGTGCGTCGTGTGTTAACATTTGAACATTTTCAGCTTCTTCTCTGAAACCACTGAACCAATTTTAACCATATTTGGCACAAAGCATGTATGGGTGAAGGGGAACAAAAATTGTGAATTTCATGATCCCTGCCCCCCTTGGGCCTGAGGGGTGGGGCCAAGACCACTAAAATTAATGCAATCTTTAAAAATCTTCTTCTTTACTCCTGGACATCAAGCAGTAAATCTGTTTGCATGATTGTAATCAGCAATGAGTCCTCTACCAAAATTGTGAAATTCATGGCCCTGGGGTCAGGGGTTCTAGTGCTAGGGCGGGGCTAAATAAGTAGGTAGTGAAAATGCATTATTTCTTTAAAAATCTTCTTCTCTGCTCCTGGGTATTAAATAAACAAACTAAGTACATAGTTATGATGAGCAAGAGTGCCTCTACCAAAATTGTGAATTTTATGGCCCCGGGGTCAAGGGTTCTGGTTTTAGGGCGGGGCTCTATTGATTATATAGTGAAAATACATTATTTCTTTGAAAATCTTCTTCTCTGCTCCTGGGTATTACATAAACTAACTAAGTACATAGTTATGATGAGCAAGATTGCCTCTACCAAAATTGTGAATTTTATGGCCCCGGGGTCAAGGGTTCTGGTGTTAGGGCGGGGCTCTAATGATTATATAGTGAAAATACACTATTTCTTTGAAAATCTTCTTCTCTGCTCCTGGGTATTAAATAAACTAACTAAGTACATAGTTATGATGAGCAAGATTGCCTCTACCAAAATTGTGAATTTTATGGCCCCAGGGTCAAGGGTACTTGTTTTAGGGTGGGGCTCTAATGATTACATAGTGAAATGCATGAATTCTTTGAACATCTTATCCTTTGCTCCTGGTTAATATTCTAATGATCTAATGACATATTTAAGGCCAGGATTTATTTTATTTTCAGTTTTATAAACCCTCCGCTCAAGGTTTAGAATTTTCAGAAAATATAAAACAATTTTTTCTTTCCGTTGTCAAATTTGAGTCGGGATCGAGATTTCAAATTTACAAAGTCGCACTTCCGGTTTTAAGATGAAACGGCGGGTAAATAATGCTAGATCTATCTGAGAAGATAGCTTGGTTTAGTGTAAAATTCATCGACTCGAGTGCCATTCAAAACGTTTCACCCGTTCAAAGGACAAATAAAATGCTGACGACTTTGTTGCACAATGACATGCTGGTGAGATAATTATGTGTTGTTTCAAAAGTATCTGTCTGTAAATTATTTTCCTCCCCCAGGTTTTAACAGGTCCAGCACAATGTCTTGATTAAGCTATATAGCTTTAAATAGCTATATAGCTTTATTAAGCTATTTAAAATAGCTTAATAAAGCTATTTATCTGCAGTTTTCAACAAAAATGTTTTTAGTAAGAAATAAATAAAAAGTCGCAAGTATTTGACTATTCATATTTGTACTTTGGGCTATCAAAAATACAACCTAAATCATAGAAAGTTCTAACATTGCTGTTGTTGAATACTTTTATGCAAAAGATGAATTTCCATTGTTTGGTTAACAGCACTATCATGTTGAGTGTGATGAGGCGTGGAAAAGTATGATTGCTTTTCATTGTGTTGAACTGTTACTAATCAATTATCCTGTTGGCCATAACTGACCTTCTTTATAATTTCATTCAAGAAATAACTGTGTGGTCACTCATCAATAGTCCCCAAACTTTTAAAAATTAGAGTACAAAGTCTCTCAAGGAGACGTAATTTGGTGAGTGATTTTTACATGCATTGTATTCAGAAGAGTTCAAAGTTTAATATTCCCACTGCACCAAGGTGCGACTTTTTGCATTTGCTGAAAAAATAAAACATTTGAGAAAAAAGTGTGATAAAATAGCTTAATCAAGCTATTCCGAATAGCTTAATAAAGCTATATAGCTAAATTAAGCTACATAGCTTAATCAAGACATTGTGCCGGACCTGTTTAAACTGCCAGTGGTAGCTATTGCATATTGTCAGCGACATTGTTTAGATCTCTGTTATAGCTTACAGTCTAAGCATCATTCTTCAGAAAAGGGTTGCTTATGCATCAGATGTAATGAATAAAACTATGGGAGAAGTTGAGTCCATTTGAGGAAGAAATAAACAATAACCTGAAGAAATAAAGAAAAAATTCAACTATTAAAAGGCAAAAATATACAAATATATACAGGCATAAGTGAATTTGTATCAGCCAGTAAAATTATTTTACACTTAATTGAAAAAATGTTCACCCTACTCCCTAATACTCCCTGTCTGTTTTATGATAGGAGTAATATAATTTTAGGCATCAAGTAAATTTTAGAACAATGCCTACACATTCACCTAACACATATCAAAAAAATTAAAATATATTGAAAGACATTTAAAGAATTGATTTTTTACATACATATTGACCAACATCACAAAATGTATAAAACTGGCCCAAACTGGCAGATGATGAAATAAGCAATTAATGTTCTACTTTCGTATTTGTAAGCATTATGTGTCCAGTGGTAAGGAGCCTTTTAGAATGGCATAAAAAAAGAATGTACAGATGTTAATAATTGATTTATCAAAAAAAAAAAAAATATATTTTCTTCTCATTCGGGACATTTTAATTCTCATATTCATAACTAAACCTAAACATAAAAAAAAATGCTGGCCTTGTAATGAAGAAAGGGGCCTCTTTCAAAATAGATAATTTCAGGGCCGCTGGGTCAGGGGTACCAGGGGGGTACTTTGACTTAAAAATAAATTAATGCTTTGAAATCTGCCCTTTGATAAGCAATGGTGCCTCTTTCCAAATTTGTGAATTTCATGGCTTTTGGATTAAAACATGAACCAAATACAATCACTGGAAAGTTGTTGCATGATACTCAGGTGACCTATAAGGCCAGTGGGCCTCTTGTTTTAATTGTCTGCAGAGAGTTAATAGCTGATATACACTTAGTATTTATATACTCTGCAATCCATACTTTATTAAGATTTCCAACTGACAACTGCATTTCTATGACAATTTCCCAAAACTGAACTGATGGCGGTTACAGAACAGTTTATGTTTCATTTATTATATCTGTAGCCGTAAATAAGGACAGCCCAGCGCCGAACACGTACGATCTCTGTACTACTATTGGTAGAGCCACGTCTGTTATCATAGCGAGCAGGAGGCAGGAGAAAGACAGAGACACAAGTAAGCAATCTTGATTACCTCAAGCAACCTTAATTACCTCACAGGTTAAAGAAATAAGCAACCTTAATTACCTAAAGTTAAACAAGTGAGTCTAAATTACGTCACGTTAAACAAGTAAGCAACCTTTTAAAATTATCTCAAGTTAAGCAAGTACAAGCAAGTCTTAATTACGTCCCAGGTTAAACAAGTAAGCAGCCTTTTAAAATTATCTCAAGTTAAGCAAGTATAAGCAAGTCTTAATTACGTCCCAGGTTAAACAAGTAAGCAACCTTTTAAAATTATCTCAAGTTAAGCAAGTATAAGCAAGTCTTAATTACGTCCCAGGTTAAACAAGTAGCAACCTTAATACCTCAAGTTTAAGAAAACCTCTCAAGTTAAACATGTCCAAGCTCCCTTAATTTTCTTTTGGATTTGACAAGTGAACTCATTTATTTACAAGTCAGGTTATGCAAGGCAGTTCTTTCTCATTTTCAACAATTGAATTTATATTTCCTTTTTAAATTACTCTCAGGTTAAATTAAATTAAATTCACATAGACGATTGTAGGATGGTTTTTGGATATAAAATTCTTATATTTTGTTCACACACTTGCACAATAATTGATATATAACTCGATGTTTTTAGCTCACCTGAGCCGAAGGCTCAAGTGAACTTTTCTAATCACATTTTGTCCGTCGTCCATCCGTCTGTCTGTCCGTCTGTAAACTTTTTACATTTTCAACTTCCTCTCAAGAACCACTGGGCCAATTTTGACCAAACTTGGTACAAAGCATCCTTGGGTGAAGGGAAATCTAAATTGTTAAAATAAAGGGTCAGGTCCCTTCACAAGGGGAGATAATCAAGAAAAGACAAAATAGGGTGGGGTCATTAAAAAATCTTCTGCTCAAGAACCACTGGGTCAGAAAAGCTGAAACTTATGTGGAAGCATCCTGGGGTAGTGTAGATTCTAAATTGTTCAAATCATGACCCCCGGGGAAGGGCGGGGCCACAATGGGGAATCAAAGTTATCCATAGAAATATAAAGTGTTCAAATCCTGACCCCCGGGGAACGACGGGGCCACAATGGGGAATCAAAGTTTTACATAGAAATATATAGGAAAAATCTTTGAAAATCTTCTTCTCAAGAACCACTGGGCCAGAAAAGCTGATACTTATGTGGAAGCATCCCGGGGTAGTGTAAATTTTAAATTGTTCAAAACATGACCCCTGGGGGAAAGGGCGGGGCCACAATTGGGAATCAAAGTTTTACATTGAAATATATAGGAAAAATCTTTGAATATCTTCTTCTCAAGAACCACTGGGCCAGAGAAGCTGAAACTTATGTGGAAGCATCCAGGTATAGTGTAGATTCTAAATTGTTAAAATCATGACCCCCCCCGGGGAAGGGCGGGGCCACAATGGGGAATCAAAATTTTACATAAATTTATATAGGAAAAATCTTTGAAAATCTTCTTCTCAAGAACCACTGGGCCAGAAAAGCTGAAACTTATGTGGAAGCATCCTGGGGTAGTGTATATTCTAAATTGTTCAAATCATGACCCCCTGGGGAAGGGCGGGGCCACAATTGGGAATCAAAGTTTTACATAGAAATATATAGGAAAAATCTTTGAAAATCTTCTTCTCAAGATCCACTAGGCCAGAAAAGCTGAAACTTATGTGCACATGGAAGGATCCTTGGGTAGTGTAGATTTCAAAATGTCTAAATTATGATTAGTGGGGTAGGGTGGGGATGCATTATGTATTACAAGGGGGAAATCTGGTTAAGAACAAAATGGTCAAAGCTTCTCAGGTGAGCGATGTGGCCCATGGGCCTCTTGTTATATGATACATTACTTATTTTAAAAAAAATCTTTTCCATTGGTGCAAAAGGAGTCATTCAAATGCTACAAGCTTTTCCTACAATAAATGCAAAATTATTTGATTTAAAAGCATATCATTTTGTGTTCAAGGTGGACCATCTCCTGCACGATATTACCTTCCGGAGTCCCTCATCAGAGACCCAAAAGCTACAACCCTGGCATACAAGTGGTTTGATCCTGAAGGTACTGTAACGAAATCCATCCCGATCATGAGTGAATGTGATATTTTATAGAAAGTTCAGACTGTGGCGCCAGTAATGTTTCAGAGTCGAGAATTAGACATTTCATTCTGAAATAATCATTGATTTTGAGGCTCAGACAAACTATATAAGTTTATAGTGTAAATATAAACCCTTTCAGTTTTTAAAGCCAAAGAAAATAAAACTTCATTAGAATTATGAGTCAATATTTTGCAAAATCGATGATGGATTTGAATAGTTCAAGTAGCCACATAGGGGTCCCCCGCCTTGATTTGAAAAAGACGCTGAGTCACAATGATCTCAGTCCGCGGACATTCTTCACCACTGGTTCAAAGTCTGACATACTGAGTCCGCGATACTTCGAGGACACTCCGGCCCCAAATTCTTATCGAATGAAGACCACTATAGGCAGTACACCAGGAGTTTCATTTAAAGGTGACCGGAAACGGAACTTCGATTCTGCCAGAAAAGAGGCTTGTTTTCTTTTGCCGAATCTTGTTGATGATACACCCGGTCCGAATGCTTACAATGTGGAGGAAAAGTTTGGTTTTGGAAGTAGTAGAGCTTCATTAAAAGGCCGTCGAAGTGGACCGTTTCAGTCAAATCGAGGTCAAATGCACATAACACCCCAGTTTGATGAAAGAGGCTCAAGACTACTGGGCCCTCAAACTTACGATATACCCTCATCAATCGGAAAAACGCAAGGGGTCTCTTTGAAAGGAGATCGTGAAAGAAACTTCAATGAAACACCAAGACTGAACTGTGGGTTCCTTCTTCCAAAAACTATAGAGAAAACGCCTGGGCCCGGAAGTTATAATATTGGCTCAACAATGGGAGTTCATTCCCCGTCTCCGAGTTTTAAAGGTAGTAGAAGTAGCCTTGGTCCATTTCAGACCGACACTGACCGAACATATATCGGTCCTGAATTGTCGACAAATCGAAGGAACGATAAAATGTACGACGTTCCTGTAGCTGTCGGTACCACTCCGGGTGTGTCAATGAAGGGAGATAGGCATAGACAGTTTGACACAGCTAAGACCCAGAATGCTGTGTTCTTAGTTCCGGATATGATTGATCAAACTCCAGCACCAGGAGCATACGAGATTAAAAGCACAATCGGAGCAGAAACTGCAGCAGTATCGTTTAAGGGATCACGTGCTGAAAGCAGAGCACAAACGAAGCAAAAGTCAAGACAGCGGGCATTTGTTGAAATGAATACACCTGGTGTTAGTTTTAAAGGAGACCGAACCCGACGATTTGATCACCTGAAAGAATATCACGCTACATTTTTACTTCCTGCTGAATCTAATGATGCTCCCGCCCCGGGTTCATACAACATTAAAACAACAATTGGAAGTGGTTTCAATGGTTTAAAAGACAATCGGGTTCGGAATCACTATGGTGGACCATTCCAAGGAAACAGTGGTCCAATGTATATCAAACCCGAGATTAACACAAAAGACAAAACACCAGGACCAAACGATTATAAAGTGAACAGTTCGACTTTGTTTTCTTCCCCTGCCGTCTCCCTCAAGGGGAGGCGACTCAAATCCCTTTTTGGAGGTACAAATGTTTGAAGAGTGTGTTTGCTGTGTTCGGGGAGGTTGTAGTAGTGGCTACACGATTCCTGAAAACCGTGTTCATCTTAGCACAAATGCAATCAATTTTTTTCAGCGATATTTATTAGCTCACCTGAGCCAAAAGCTCAAGTGAGCTTTTCTGATCAAAATTTGTCTGTTGTCTGTCGTTGTCGTCATAAACTTTTCACATTTTCATCTTCTCAAGAACCACTGGGTCATTTTCAACCAAATTCTTGGGTGAAGGGAATTCATGTTTGTTCAAATGAAGAGCCAAGTCCTCTTCCAAGGGGAGATAATTATGAATTAATAAAAAATTAATGGCATCTTTTAAAAATCTTCTTACCCAGAACCATTGGGTCAGGAAAGATGAAACTCATGTGGAAGCATCCTCAGGTAGTGTAGATTCAGGTTTGTTCAAATCATGACCCCCGAGGGTAGGACGGGGCCATAATTGACGATCAAAGTTTTAGATAGACATACATAGGAAAATATTTTAAAATCTTCTTCTCCAGAACCACTGGGCCAGGAAAGATGAAACTCATGTAGAAGCATCTTCAGGTAGTGTAGATTCTGTTTTATACAAATCATGACCCCCGGGGGTAGGGCGGGGCCACAATGGCTGATCAAAGTTTAACATAGGAATATATTGGAAAAGTCTTTGAAAATCTTCTCCAGAACCACTGGGCCAGAAAAGATGAAACTCATGTAGAAGCATCCTCAGGTAGTGTAGATTCTATTTTGTACAATTCATGATCCCGGGGGTAGGGCGGGGCCACAATTGACGATCAAAGTTTTACATATGAATTTATAGGAAAAATCTTTGAAAATCTTCTTCTCAAGAACCACTGCGCCAGTAAAGATGAAACTTATGTGATAACATCCTCAGGTAGTGTAGATTCAATTTTGTTCAAATCATGACCCCCAGGGTAGGGCGGGGCCACAACTGACGATCAAATATTTACATAGGAATATATAGGAAAAATCTTGGCCAGGAAAGATGAAACTTATGTGAAAACATCCCCAGGTAGTGTACCGGTAGATTCAAGTTTGTTCAAATCATGACACCCATAGGGAGGACGGGACCACAATGGACAATTAAAGTTTTACATGGGAATAAATACATAGGAAATTTCTTTAAAACTCTTCTTTTAAAAAACCATAAAGCCATGATTGGTCATATTTTTATGTAAGAATCCTCACTAGTGTTGATTCAAGTTTGTTCAAGTCATGAACGGGAAGTAGGGGTTGGGTAGGGTTGGCCACAATTGGGGATCAAAGTTTTTATCAAGGAATTTTTTTCCCCAAGAACAGAAAAGCCATGTTTAATCATATTGATATGGAGGCATCCGCAGGTAGTACAAAGTCATATTGGTTCAAATGAGGGCTCCTGGCAGGGGTAGGACTGGGCCACAATTGGGGGGGGGGGTGTCAAATGAATAAACAGGAAAAAAAATCATCTGCTCGAAAACAGCAAAGGCATTTGTTGTATGGAAGCATCATCAGGTAGTTGGTAATATAAGATTCCAGACCCCCCAATGTAAACTTCTCAATACTGAAGTGATTTCTGCTTTTATTTCCTAGCCAATGTGCTCAGGTGAGCGATGTGGCCCATGGGCCTCTTGTTTTGGTATAAGGGTCATTTTTACAAGTACTGCAATGTGATATTTTCTACACAGCTTAGACTTCTCTGAGCTTTCACTTTTAGATTTCATAGTGTCAAGCTTTTATATATGCAGATTGTTGGTATTTTAAAAAACTTATGCATCGTTCTCATTTATAATGAAAAGAGCGGTGATCTGTAAGCACCAATATATGTCTTACCAAAAATATAACTGACTTAAAATAAAAATTCATATCTTACAGAAATAAATGTTCCTTAACCTAATGAAAATATGTTTGAAGCTTTCAAGTTTAATTTTACAAGCTTCAACTAGATGTCCTCTAAATTGTTACATTCATTTTAATCCAGAGCCAACACGACCAGGTCCCACGGATTACACCCTAACGAAAGCAAACCTCCGGAAGACCCCGATGTTCACTAACCGCCAAAAGACAAAACCGTCATTCCCGGATTCTCTGAATTATACTCCAAAAGGTAGTGTTTTTTCTTCTCCTGTAAGCAACATAGATATGACTGTAATACATCTAATATATCATGGTATAAATCATAGTGATGGAGTTTTTAATGTATAATTTATGATTTTTGGTTAGCTGATAGTTTGTTTTTTTTTAAATTATGCGCTTTTTTCTTTAGCAATTTGTGGCCAAATAAATAATTTTATACCTTAATGTATACAATAAAGGTTTTAAAATAAATTTGTAAAAAGAACAAATGGATTTTTTTTTTTTAACACTTCGTGTTTCTAGAGACATATCAATTTTAATAATCATATCTACACTCCTTTTTGACGTCAGACTCCGTTGATTTACCCGGACCTGGAAGTTACAGTACCCGGAAGAAGTTCTCAGCCAATGATTCTCCTGCTTTCAAAATTGGAGAGAAACTCCAAAAGAAACTAAGTGAGATTTAGCAATTTATGCTATTTGAAAATGTGAAACTCAGCACTACATTTTAACTTTTCTGCGCCTCGGTTGACAATGGATTTCTTGGGGTGAAATTTTTCAATGTTACACTCTACTACTGCTCCTCAGTTGACAGTGGTTTTCTTGCTTGGGACGAAAGTTTGCTATGTTACACTCAACTGCATGCAAGATTTATATAATTTTTTATATTTTCATGTAAATAAGTTGAATCTGATTGCTCGAAAAACATTTGTTGAAAAACACTATTACCCGCTGAATAATGAAGCCACGCCCTCCAGCGTAGCAACAGTCAACATTGCTTGACGACGGGTGATATTCCAAAAAATAGCGACTGCGCAGAATTTATGCGCGCACGGTTCACTGTTATAATGTATTTTTATAAAACATTCAGTATAATATAATGAATATTGCATGTAGTTGAGAGTAACATCGAAAATTTTTATATTTATATAATATCGTGCTTATTCATTTTCAGACGAAAATCCCGCCCCAAACAAATACGAGTACGAAAAGGGAGTGCCAGAGGGCCCTGCCTTCTCCATGGGAAAACGATTTGATATCCCAGATAGTGAGTATTAACTTTATTTGATATCCCAGAGATTGGGTATTTGCTGTATTTGATATCCCAGATAGTTACCGGTATTATTAATTTAATGTGTTTGATATCCAGGATAATGAGTATTATCTAGCTGAATTTGATATTCATGATAGAGAGTATTTACTGTATTTGATATCCCAGATAGTGAGTATTTACTGTATTTGATATCCCAGATAGTGAGTATATACTGTATTTGATATCCTAGATAGTGAGTATATACTGTATTTTATATCCCAGATAGTGAGTATATACTGTATTTTATATCCTAGATAGTGAGTATATACTAAATTAAATATCCTGGATAGTCCTTGATTTGATTTCCCGAATTGTGAATGATAACTGGATTTGATAACTGGTTAATTTGTTAGAAGTCTTTTTCTATTTGATATCCCGTAAAGTGAATTCGTATTTACTATTTTTGATATCTTTAGATAGTGAATTTGATATTCCGGATAGTAAGTATCTGGGATTTAATATTCCCGGATGCTAAGTTTATACTGGATTGATATCCTTGAAAGTGAGTACATGTACGAGTATGTTATATAAATCTGATATCCCAGGTACTGTGTATACGATATTTGAAATCCCAGATAGCGAGTTAACTGAAATAATTTCTTGGATAGTTTTTTTTTAAGATTTGATATCTAAGATAGTCTACACGAATTATTCTACCTTAAACGTCAATATACAGAAGGTGTATATACAGTGTTCTCTTACATTGTTACTGTGTATACAAATTCAGGATTTCATATCTTACTTTTAATATTATTAACTGTTTGAAATCCCGAATAATGAATGAACTTGTTTAAAAACAACAAATTTGAAGAAGTTTAGACTGATAAAAAAAAAAATAAAATTATAATTGGGGTTTCTTTTTTTTCAGGTCGGCTAAGTCCCGGGCCTGCCACATATTCCCCACAGGATCTCCCCGGTGCCCCCAAATATTCCATAACGGGCAGACACCCCAGCTCCAAAGGTAAAATAATTGCGTATATATCTGGAGAAATTTCACAGAGAAATTAATCCACAAACGATCGTAAAGTTTTGTGCGCAATATAAATACATTTTTTTTCATTGTGTGACACTGTACATCTGTGGTCGTCCATCCCGATTCTTTTCAGACCAGCGAGCTTCAAATTTACAGCTCATGTCAATCGTTCTATGGAAGGGACGTTAAACAAGCAAACAAACGAACCATTTCAACCCTTACAACGGTCATTGTGATTCACGAGCATAAACTTCACGTCATAACGTAGTGCTCAGAGGATTTGTTTTAAAAGTTCATCCTTGCGTTGCGGATTCGAATCCCACTGCGCTAGGTGGAGACCGGTCATTAGGATTAAACTTTTCTTTGTTTGTTTGTATGTTGTTTAACATCCTTCTCGAGAATTTTCATATGGAGATGCTTCCACTTGACATTGGAAAGCTGCAAATTTTATCCTATACTCGGCACTCATGGCATTTGAGAAGGGAGGTTTCAGTGCCAGCACCTACTGCGACACGGGACCTCGGTTTAAACAGTCTCATCCATAGGCCCGGTATCCACGTCCCACAGAGGGATTCGAACCTGCGACGTAAGGATGAACTCCATACTTCGCGACTCTAGAGCAGACGTTCTAACCATTGCGCCAAGCGGGCGACTAGGATGAAACGTAAATTATCAACCAAGGTCCCATGTAACAGTAGGTGCTGGCACGAAAATATTCCTCACTGCTCAATGGAGACAGACTAATTTTGCAGTGGAGGAGTCTCGCTGTGAGGAAAAATTTCTCGAAGGGAGATAAACAAACATATATATAAAGAAACAATCAATTTTCAAAACAGTCAGACTGGCGTGATTCCGTACTCCTACAAGTAGGAGACTCGGTTAACGTCCCTTCGCTCCTTACATACCTCACCTTACATCCGACATTTTGGACAGAAAACATTATGCGTGAAATAAATCATAAATAAATAATTCATAAATCCTTGCATGTGGTTTAAAAATCACAAGAAATAATGTATTCAGTTTGCATCACAGGCACCAAACTCTCTTGAATTTTTGACTCCCTAGCATATGATAAAGAGCAACTCGCTTGAATTTTTGAACCCCTAGTATATTATAAAGAGCTCTTTATACATATATTAGACATATGCTAGGGGGTCAAAAATTCAAGCGAGTTTGGTGCCTTTGGTTTGCATCATAGTTCATTGAATAAATCAAAATTGTCAATTTGTCATTATTTTAATTTGTCACTTGAAGCACTTTTGATTTTGCTTCACGTTAACTTAACGGATCGCTAGTCGGAAAACCATGAGGCGCCGTTTTGATATTTACTGGTAAAAATTGATATCACCTATTTGAATACGTGATATCACTTATTCGAATTGGTGATATCACCTATTCGAATTGGTGATATCACCTATTCATCTTCAATAGGTGATATCACCTATTCGAAAAGGTGATATCACTTATTCGAATAGGTGATGTCACATATTCGAATTCGTGATATCACCTATTGGAAATGAATCACCTATTCGAATAGGTGATATCACCAATTCAAATCAAATAGATGATATCACCTATTTGAATAGGTGATATCACTTATTCGAATAGGTGATATCACCTATTCAAAATCTGAATAGGTGATATCACTTATTCGAATAGGTGATAACACTTTTTGGCAGTTAATACCAAAACGGTGCCCCATAGAAAACAAAATTTCAGTCAACTTTATTTCATAGCGGAAAACTTTTTCTTTTCGTCAGAATTTTTGCATTTCATTCCCGAATTTTAAACACGACTTGAATGTCAAAAACTAAATTTTTTTTATAAAACGATTTATTTCTACTTGGAGTTTCGGCGGCGAAAGTATTTTTTTATATATGTTTGCTAAAGATTACTCGGCGCCAAGTCAAAAGTACAGTCATGTATCTCGGCGTGAACCTCTAGCATGCAAAAGTATGCGATTTCACAGTGAGATATAAACTTTACAAATCCCCACAACACGAATTTCAGAAAGACAACAAAAATAATACAAGTGCACATGTTAAAGTGTTATAAAAGAAAGGCATCTATGATAACACCTGATATTTTTTATTTCAAAACATAATATTAATTTTTTTATCAGTTGAGGAAGGACCAGGTCCGAATGCATACAATCTACAACATGATCAGCATACGGAAGTCGGAACATCGCTTAAAAGTAGAGCCAGTCCGTATGTGTATTCCGGATTCCAGACTAACAAGTTTATGGAGGATAAAGGGTCCAGTACTCTTGCTGCTCAAGGCTGATTTCTTCGTTGTTTTTTTATTTAGATATTGAAAAGAAAGTATTGAATATCTTGTGATCAGTATACTCAATATGACGTATTCTATCAGTATTGAATTTTTTTTCATTTTATAGTCATAATGTACATGAACATGTATTTGATATATTATATTATATTTTTTTTGTATATTTAGTATTTTATTTTCCTTTTGCTAAATGGACTTATTTGCCAATAGATCAATTCACTGCAGTGTAATATTGATTTGATGTATATAAACATGTATATTATTTTTGATAATCAACAATGATAACAACTATAAGTCTAAGTTAATAATGGGTTTCAAAAATAAACATTGTAAAAATATTTTATATAACAAGTTGTCAAGACATTAAATTATTATTTTCATGAAAAAATAACAATTATTATTGATCACTTCATGTATGCACTTAATAAACACATTTATTTATTTATTTAAAATAATGCGTTTTGGTTGTGTGTCATATTCTTGCGCGATAGTACACGTACTCCATGTTTGTCTCTGCAATAAAGAACTGATGGTGAAATATGGTATAGTATCCAATGGATGTGTGATCTCATGGAGAAACAAGAATTCAGTATCCAAACAATATGCAGAGTTCTGATATACCGGTATGTGCACCTGAACACCTTTATCTTGGAAACTAAGGAGTAGTTATCCAAACAAAAAAAGTATCTTTTTGGCAGCCCCCTTATTTTCCTATGAACACGGTATTTTTTCTACAAATATGTATTTTATATTTTTCACATTTTACAGACAAATTAAGTACATGGTTATGATAAGCAATGCTTGGCGTGTCTTCCCAAATTGTAAGAGTTTTGGTCCTTGGAACAGACCAGAGGCGTCGGAACCGGGAAGGGGGGGCTCCCCTTTTCTGCAAAGATACTAGTAGATATAATATAGGCATTGAGTATTGGGGCGTAGGTTTATCTTCCCCCCTCGCAAGAGGTATGTTGCAGTTTAGGTCAAAAAAGAGGGCTTAAATAGGCTTTGCCTTCAGCCCAATCCTATTCACTTATTTGTGAATAAAATTTTGTATAAAAAAGGGTAAGTGGTAGTGTTTGTAAAAAAAATGGTATTAAAAGAAGTTCGATCCTGGGTACTAGTGTACAGTCAATGATGAAGACGGCAGCTCTTCCAAAGCTGAATATGAAATTCATGGTTCCTGAGTCTAGGGTTCCAATGTTAGAGCGAGGAACTATTGATCTTGTAATAAATAGATTAATTCTTTTAAAAAAGACTTTTCTGCTCTTGGGCCTCTAACAGGCAAACTACATGTACGTCATATTCTGTAACAATGATAAGCACTGTTTACTTTACTAAATTCGAGAAATTCTTGGTCAATGGGCCAAGGGATCCCTCAGTTTAAACCCGGGCCTGTGAAAATCATTAATATTTTTCATTTTTTAGCTCCTGCATACCAAGCAGACATACACTGTACCACTGAGAAGCACCTACATTGTAGTTATGATTAGGAAGAAAGCTTCTATCTAAATTTTGAAAGTATCGGCACCATATGTGAGGGGTTGTGATATTAGGGTGGGACACTCATTTATCAAACTTTAAGCATGGTTTAAAAAAAACTAAAAATATATCATGTTGTAAATATAGCATATTATTTGTATTTAATGAAAAAAAGGAATGTACATATTAACATATTTCCGAAATGTGTATGAATCAATAGAATAACCTTCAACTCTTGACCCCATTTCAAAAAAGATACGATAGATCCTGGTTAAAATCTGGGACGTTGGAAACATTATCTATAAATATTTATTCAGAGCAACCTGTACCTGGCTAAGTAAGGTGGCCATGGCAGACTAAAATTTAAAGCCTTTCAGAAATCGATGAAAAACCTCGAATCAACTTAATTGCAATGGCCTTCAATTAAGAGGATTTAGAATTCGAAATGTATTTCATTTTACAAGAGCGAAGTAAGAGGAACAACTGTTTAATTTTTTGTGTCACGATGTGATCAAGAGAGTGGCTTGCTTGATATTTTGCTTATATACATAACATTATCACGCAAGCCAATTGATTGATCATCGTCATGAAACCAAAACGTCTGACAGTTATTCCTTAAATTTAGATGCTCTTGAATCTGCAAATTCACGTGATACAAGCCCCGCTTCAGTCTCTATTTGTCCCGCTCCGTACGTGACTTTTTTAAAAACCGCGCCTATCGATGAACTAGTAGATTTATGTAGAAATAAAATATTTTTACTTTTTGTAATTTTATCTCGGACGAAGACATTGAAAATGTAAATATTACACGTTATGAACGCCACGTTATCAGATACGGTGAGATACCGTAACTCGATCCAAGATCATTAAATTTGGAGGCTAGAACCATATTATAAACGGAATCACGGAACTGTACCGTACATATTGTTCGTGGCGCAGGGTAATAAACATACCTTTTTCTTGATCCTATCTTTCTCTGTAAAGAGCAATATCAAATTTTACATTCATTCTTATCATATTCCTCTTCAACCTTAAAAAACAATCATGTGATCTACTTAATATTTTTGCAAATCTGTATTACTGAAAGCAAAAAGGTTGAAAAACTGGGTTATTTCGACATAAGTTACGCTCCATAACACAAAACACTTATCTAAATCATTCTGCGCTTCAAAACGGAGTGAAAATGTCCACAAAAGGTAGGTAAATCATAATTTAGGATAAGACTTTTAATGACAAAATAAAACGAAAATAAGCAAAAATACATTTAGCCGTCACAAATAATCGATCAGTGCAATATACACTACTGAATTATATATTCCCTTAGATTTTAAAACAGAGAACTTGCATTCTCTCATAATGTTTTATGCCCCCGTAAACGAAGTTTCGGGGGTTTATAGTTTTTGTCGTGTCCATCCGTCTGTCTAGCTGTCTGTTTGTCTGTTTGTCCGCAAAAACTTTAACCTTGCCCATAACTTTTGATTTAATGGAGCTATGACTTTCATATTTCACATGTGTATTCCTAGTGACAAGACCTTTCTTTGAGTACCACCAAATTTGACCTTTTGAACTTGG
Organism: Saccostrea cuccullata; assembly: GCF_032062105.1. Classification (NCBI taxonomy): domain Eukaryota; kingdom Metazoa; phylum Mollusca; class Bivalvia; order Ostreida; family Ostreidae; genus Saccostrea; species Saccostrea cuccullata. Next base: position 25,559 of record NW_026920228.1, read on the forward strand.
AGTTTGACCCATTTTACACAAAAATTCCAAACTTTCACTTTGGCCATATCTTTTTTACAGTATATACCAGGACTTACATACTTCATATATGTATTCTTTGTGGCAAGACCTTTCATTGAGTACAAACAACATTGGCCTTCTGACCTTGACCTTTGAGATTTCCGTACTTATAAAAAAACCTTTAACCTTGGCCATAACTTTTGAACGGTAAGATCTAGGGCTTTCATACTTCACATATGTAATTCTTGTGAAAAGACCCTTCATTGGATTTAAAGAACTTTGACCCTTTGACCTCGGAGTTTGACCTACTTTTAAAATACAACCTTGACCATAGTTTTTGAAGGGTTAGGACAAGGCCATTCATACTTCATATATTTAATTCTTGTGACAAGACCTTTCATTTGATATCGAAAACCTTGACCCTTTGACCCATTTTAACACAAAAGAATTTTTACTTTGGCCCTAATTTTTAAAGGGTAGATACTAGAAATTTCATGTTTCAATTATCAATTCTTGTGGCAGGACCTTTCATTTGAAACCAACAATTTTAACCTTTTGACCTTGGAGATATCCGCACTTATGAAAAAACTTTAACTATGGCCATAACTTTTGAACGGTAAAGGCTAGGGCTTTCATACTTCACATATGTAATCCTTGTGAGAAGATCTTTGATTGGATATCAACAACTTTGACCCTATGAACTTGACCTTGCATTTTCACCTATTTTTTACAAACTTTAACCTTGGCCATAACTTTTTACCAGTAGCTAGAGCTTTCATACTTCCCATATGTAATTTTTGAGACAAGGCCTTTCTTTAGAAACCAACAACCTTGACCTTTTGACCTTGACCCTGGAGTTTGTCCTACATTTAAAAACGTTAACCTTGGTCATAACCTTTGAACAGGTGGTGCTAGGGTTTTATATTTCACATTTGTATTTCTTGTGAAAAGGCCTTACTTTAGGTAAGACCATATTTGACCTGCATTTGAGAAAGCTTAACCTTCCCTATGTTGCCATACGGGGGCATCAGTGTTTCACAAACACATCTTGTTTCAACAGGTTTACGGGAGAGGTTGAAGGATGGTGAGAGCCTCATTGTGGCAGAGGGATATATATTTGAATTTGAAAGACGTGGTTATTTGAAATCCGGAAGTTTTGTACCGGAAGTCGTGCTCGATCATCCGGAGCTTGTCAAATCCTTACACGAAGAATATGTTCATGCTGGTAGCGACGTTGTTCTCGCTTTTACGGTAATTTTTATATTAAGGCCAAGATAAGTCTTTGTTAAGTAAGCCTTGTTCCATCAGTCCAAATATAACATATATTTTTATATGTATTATACGTACCTTCCCTTATTTAGGGAAAATATACATATACAACATTTTTGAATTTTATTTCTGTGTTTTATTTTCCTAAGCGTCTCGTTACTACGACGGCCATTTTGAATTTGGACGATCACTAATGGCACATCACTGTCACTGAATGTCAATTCAATTGACCTAAACAGAGGTCACGATAACTTTTATGTATCTTAACACATCATGTCCCTATTTTTTTTAATCTGATCCTAGTTTCATTCTCATTGCATTAAAAAGATTCAAACCTGCTCTATTCTTTGTATGCAAAATAATCCTAGCATTTTAGCAACATGTTCTTTTTTGGAATGACTAGAGACATTCGTACATGGGAGGCTGCATTAAGATCTTGTACTTGCTCCATTTATTACCAAAACAAGTGCCTATGTTTGGCTTTTATAATCAGAGACAGATAAAGCCCCTTTGCTGACTTTTTGTTTCATAAAAACTACTTAATTAGGAAACCATAAAAATAATCTTGATTCTTTGCAGTATTACGCCCATCGTCAAAAACTAAAGCTGGTTAATAGAGAGTCGGACTTAAAAGCTATGAATATGAAGGCTTTACAAATAGCGCGGGAAGTTGCAGACAACACAGGTACATTGATGGCAGGAAACATCTGTAACTCCACCATTTACAAAAAAGGAGACGAACAGGCAATACAGGATACAAGAGATATGTTTAAGGTAAGAGAAACAATACTTAGTATTTCAAGTAGAAAAATGTTAAAAATCTTTTCCTCTTAAACTGATATGAATTTTTTCTATAGGGAATAAGATAAAAATCAAAGTACTAAAAGTACTGAAAGCCGATTATCACGCTTCCATCTAGGATTTACATCAATATTTAATGTTCGCGATGAAAGGCAGGTAAGTGTAAATTCTCTATATTAGGAAAGTAGTAAATCCAAAAATCATTTTTATTTTATTGTATAACGGTCTAGAATCATTTTAACATTTAAATTAGGTGCCAAACTGACCGGATTGACTGACCGAATTTGAACTGAATTAGGTTGAGATCCAAACCATAGCCCCAGTCCACATTTCTTTTCTAGTCCCTCGTGAAATAATTGTTTTGTTATCTAGATTATTTGTCCGTCGCAAAATTCATTCGCTTATAGTGCCTTTACATCCAATTTTAAACCTTTTTATACAGGAACAAATAGAATGGGCGGTGGAAGGACATGCGGATTTTATCGTTGCTGAGACATTTAGTGAATTTGGAGAAGCTATGCTTGCTTTGGAATGCATCAAACAATATGGAAAAGGTATATATGGTAATTTTTAAGTGACTGGTCGCAGTCGATTCCAGTTGATAACTACTGATATATCAAGCAAATTTAACACTTTTCACCGATAACTTCTGAAGGAGCTTGGTACACGTACATGTAATGTAAAAAAATCTTCCTTACAAGGCCTCTTTCTGACACCTCTGCAATAATATTTAGGGAAATCTTTTTGATATTATTGACTATTAATCTGATTAAAATCAAATTCTTTGATCCGCTTGTGTTTTGCGATCTATGGAATGGGCTCAAGGGATCTGATTTTAATCAAATAACTTATTTAAAAGGTATTTTACAGTCTGTGACTTTAATTAATTAAGTCACATTTTTAGCTTTTGCGCATTACAATTTCTGATAATTGTTTTTAGAAGGAATATTTATTCATATCGATTTCTTACATAAAAAAAGTGAACATGCCGACATATTTTGAACTGTTTGATTTCGCAGGATTACCTTCTGTGATAACGTTGTCGGTCCCTATGACGACAGTAATGATTGACGGGATACCTGTGGACGAAGCCTGCAGACGATTGGAGGAGGCCGGGGCTGACGTAGTAGGTGTTAATTGTGGGCGGGGTCCAGAAACAATAATTGAGCCGCTGACACTTATTCAAAAGGCTTGTAAAGTAAGAATTTTATTCATATCTTCGGATTCCATTTTTCCTTTTATCATTCATTTACACCAATTTGTATATTGTCAGACTTTCATCAATTACATTCAAACTAGAATAATCGTTTTCTAGTTCAGATGTTTAAAACTGAAATATGTTTATTCTGTTTAGTATCCTATAGATCGAGCCTGTATTAAATATCAAAAAATTATAATTGAATAACTCAGTATTTGTTAGTATTTTCCTAATTTGCAGGGACCAATCGCAGCGCTGCCTGTTCCTTACAGAACCAATCAGAACCAAGTGACGTTTTTCTCTTTGACAGTGCCAGGAACAGGTGAACCGTTAAAATATATTTTTTTAAATATTCAATATACAGTGGACCCTCATTTATCCGGACTCTTTGGTTCCCAGTCAATTTGTCCGGATATGTGAAGCATCCGGATATCTGAATCACCAGTTAAACAAGATAGAATAACATTTCAAAATATTTTTTTAAATATATCAATACTGTACACATTAAAATAGATTTTAACAAGGTGTGTTTGTGAAACACTGATGCCCCCGTATGGCAACAAAGCAAAGATTAAACTTTTCTTAAATGCAATTTTGATTAATTGGTACCAAAAGTAGGGTATTCTCACTGGACAAACAATTGTGAAAAATGAAAGTAGGCCAATGTTAAAGTTTTTGCAATAAGTACAAAAATCTCCAAGGTCAAGATCAAAAGTTCAAGGTAATTGGTATCCAATGAAAGGTCTTGCTACATAGAATACTTACGTAGAGTATGGAAGCCCTAGCCCTAACCATTCAAAAGTTATGGCCAAAGTTAAAAAATATTAAAAATGGGCCAAACTCCAATGTCAAAGTCAAAGGGTCAAAGTTCTTGTTATCAAATGAAAGGTCTTGTCACAAGAATTAAATATGTAAAGTATGAAAGCACTAGCCCTAACCCTGTAAAAATTATGGTCAAGGTTTGCTTTTTAAAAGTAGGTGAAACTCAAAGGTCAAAGGGTCAAAGTTCTTGGTATCCAATTACAGGTCTTCTCACAAGGAATACATATTTGAAGTATGAAAGCCCTATCCCTTACCGTTCAAAAGTTATGGCCAAGGTTAAAGTTTTTTTCACAAGTACGGAAATCTACAAGGTCAAGGTCAAAGGGTCAAGATTGTTGGTATCCAATGAAAGGTCTTTTAACAAAGAATACATATGTAAAGTATAAATGTCCTGATATATATTGTTCAAAAGATATGGCCAAAGTAAAAGTTTAAAATTTTCATGTGAAAGTGGATCAAACTCCAAGGTCAAGGTCAAAAGGTCAAATTTGGTGGTACCCAAAGAAAGATCTTGTCACAAGGAATACACTTGTGAAATATGAAAGTCATGGCTCCACTAAATCAGAAGTTGGGCAAGGTTAAAGTTTTTGCGGACAAACAGACAAACAGACAGACAGACAGACAGACACTCGGACGGACACGACAAAAACTATATACCCCTGAAACTTCGTTTACGGGGCATAATAAAAATATTTAATATTGTATTGTACAAAATGTATGGTGTTGTGTATCTGCAGTTGATTTAACAGTGTACATGTATGTATCTTCATTAAGCTTATCATTAAACGCTAATTATACACATACATTGATTTGATAGCTTCACAGAAATGGGTAGCTGCAGATCTGCAGCTGATCTGCAGCGCTATGGTTTTAAATATTTGTCTTTGACCATAACGCTACAGATCCCGTAATGCAAAAAAGGGGAATTTACGGCGCAATATTTTTTGCGCACTATTGGGGAGAATTTCTCCACTTTCTAGCATTGGTCAATCAACTACCTTTCACTCCCTAATTCTAGACACATTCTGTAGCCAATATGTATATTTTATCCACCTCCCAACCATTTATAGTTGTCTCTACAGGCAATAAAATGAATTGAAGTGAACCTAACATATAATTTTAATCAAGCGAGCATATCACTTGTAGAGACGACTATAAAGGGTAGGTAGATGGATAAAATATATAGATTAGTTAAATAATGCGCCTAGAAATAGGAAGTGAAAGGTAGTTAATTGACCGATGCTGGAAAGTGGAGAAATTCTCCCCAAAAGTGCGCAAAAAATATTGCGCCGTAAATTGCACCTTTTTTGCATTACGGGATCTGTGGCGTTATGGTCAAAGACAAGTATATAAAACCATAACGCTACAGATCTGCAGCTAAGAAATGGGAAGGGATTAAAGTAAAATATATCCTAAAAGCTTTTGGAAATATTTCAACATTAAAGAGAAAAAAAGAGTCTTCCTGTCCTACAGCAAATTGAAAAAGCTTTCTTTTCTGATTTGTAGAGAAAATGGCATTTCCTCTGGATCTTTCTTCTTGTTATTGTACTCGCGAGGAAATTCGGACGTTCGCGGAACAGTGCAAGGCCTTAGGTGTCCAGTATGTGGGGTTGTGCTGTGGGAACGCCCCCCACTTTCTCCGGGAGGTAGCAGCAGTGTATGGAAAGTCAGCTCCGGCTCTGAAGTACTCCCCACAAATGGAGAAGCATTTTATTTTCGGAGATGAGAAAAAGAATGATCCTTATTTTACAAAACAATACAAAACTGTTATGACGAAAAAATAAAGTTGAACTTGACATTTGACATTAAAAAACGATGTAGTGGAGTTAAGAAATATATATTATAATAATATATGTGATTGTCATATTATAAATTCTATATAATTTTATTTTCTAAATTAATTTTCATATGCAGTTATTTTTCATATCCTTATTCTTCATATAATACATCTATTGAATGAATATTCATGTAACTTCATTACTTAATGAAATAAAATATTTTCATCTTCATAAGTCTATGAAAGTTCGGAAAGGTCTAAGCTTAGTTAAAGAACGTGTGTGAACAAGGGGAGCATATAACAAACAATATATCTTTGGGAAGCTTGGTAGATTAAAGTTTGTTCTTTATTTACTATAGTAATTGAAGTAGGCCTACATGTAACTATTCTTATTAGTTCACCTGAGTCACTTAGGTGACCTATATTGCTATCTGTTTTCGTCCGTCGTCGTCGGTCGTGTGTCATGTGTTAACATTTGAACATTTTCAGCTTCTTCTCTGAAACCACTGAACCAATTTCAACCAAATTTAGTATACAGCATTTATGGGTAAAGGGAAACAAAAATTGTGAATTTTATGGTCCCCGCCACCCTGGGGCCTGAGGGGTGGGGCAAAGACCACTAAAGGGCAATTCTTTAACTACAACGGAAAACCATGTCCGGAATTCCTGAAAATTATTTAGGCATTGCTCTTGTTCATGGACAAAATAAACCTTCTTTTTATAATAAAGTATCGCTGATTATCTATTTGAAGTAAAATTCATCTACATTAGGCGACATGAAAATGAGAACTTCTTAATAATATCCATGTCCCTTTTATATTTCTAAAGAAGTACAAGTCATTCAGATGATAAAAAATAAAAAAAAGTCCCTATTTTTTTTACCAACTTATTTTCCGAGGAAATAAATTTCATCCATAAATAAACAAAAACGTTCACATTTCTTTAATTTCAAAATTAAACTCAATATAATTCTGTCCCGAATGTTTTTGTCATTTCCGCAACGTGATACTGATTTCAATAGAGATGTGTGATGTTCACTGTGACGCAAGCACATATTTGTATGACGTTGTCAACTTACCCATCTCCATTAGAATGCAGAAGAAGCTGGCAATGTCGAGATAAGACTTATATAAAAAATTAATCATTTTTATTGTAACTATAAGTCGTACATTAATTTTATTTATTGTCATTAATGAACATTCGGTATCTTCAAGAATGTTCTTGATTTTCTCTTCGCAAAACGTACTTTGAAAAAAGAAAGAGAAAGATACAGAAAAAGAAAAAACAAAGGCGACATAAAAGGAATTGAAGATACGTCTGAAAGAGAAAAGAGGGCTACAAGAAAATCATGGAGGAAGAATCAAAGAAACAAGAGAATGAAAGATAAAATCATATTAGACGCAGTCGATCGCACGGACACCTCCAAATTTCCCTATAGGAACGATGGAAAGGAGACCAGACACAAGCACAAGAGAAAGGAAAAAGGTGCGAAAAGATAGAGCCAAAGCATATCGAGAAATCAAACAGAAGAAAGTAAAACTCCCTTCGGTGGAGAGGAGGGTTGAAAAAGTATAAGAAAAGATTACAAAGAATGAAGAAAAATCATTCCCCAAGAGGCACAGATTCTCCAAGATCTAAAACTGATCAACTTTTAGGGGAACAAAATGTTACAGAAGAAGTTAGACGTACTCTTCTATTTCATCACACTGTAGTAAATAGCATAAAAGAAAAATACAAAAACTCACAAAAGCAGAGATATCGACGGATCATAGCAAACGTGGTATCGTCAAAACTTCTTCGGAAGTACCGCTTGAAAAAGTTTGCTTTCAAGCAATTGGCATTTGATTGATGTAGGAAGATACGAGAAGAAATAGACTATAAAGAAAAGTACAGAGAAATCGCCGTATGGAAGAGCTAAGAATGTACGTGAAGGTATTTTTGCAGCGAGACGATAATAGTCGCACGACAACTGTCAAGAAAGAAACCATAACTCGCCACAAAATGAAAAAGCAGAAAAGGTATCTTAGTGACAGTTTGGTGAATTTACATGTAAAGTTCAACAGCGAGAATCGACAAAATTCCCTGTCATACTCCTTCTTCTGCAAGTTAAAACCGTTTTGGATTGTCAAGCAAAAATGCAGAGAAACATGCCTTTTCATTAAATGTGCAAACATGCAGTACCAGATAGACAAGCTAAACGATTTGAAAATTTTATCCACACAAGATATTAACATTCTCACATCTAAAATTTGCTGCAGTGAAGATAAACAAAAGTGCATGTACAGAGAATGTGAAATATGCGCTCGGCTATAGGTTCCATTAAAAGATCATGATCCAGGTTTGAAAATGGACAACACGGCGCATAGAAAAAATTAAAAAAGAAGACAACGGAGAAGAAAATATTTCCACAGTGTCAATGACTGTGCGACAAGAAGAGAGTGGTTCAGTGCTGTCATTGCTTCAGGACTTTAATGAAAACATGTCAAAAATTTGCCGCCACATATATAATGTAGGACACCAGTATAAAACTCTCAGACGACTAAGAGAGAATATGAAAGAAAACGAAGTTGCCATTCACTTGGACTTTTCCGAAAATTATAATTGTAAATATGATAGAGAAATTCAGAGCGTCCACGTTGGAGACAGTCAGACTCAGGTCACACTTCACACAGGTGTTGTGTATAATAGCAACGATGTAATGTTTTCGTTCTGTACCATGTCTGTTCACAATAAGCATGGCCCGGCTGCCATTTGGGCTCATCTTAAGCCAGTATTAAACAGCGTTTTGCAAATGAACCCCCAGACTGACACAGTTCATTTCATTAGCGATTGGCCTACTACACAGTATCGCTGTAAACAGAACTTTTATTTATTTTGCACTCTTTATCTGGAAAATGGATTCAAGTCAGGGTCGTGGAACTTTTTGGAAGCCGGTCACGGCAAAGGACCAGCTGATGGTATAGGAGGGGCAATAAAAAGGGCTGCGGATTCCTCTGTTGCAAATGGAGGTAGCATAGTAGATGCCAAGTCCATGTACTCTGCTCTACAGAAATTGAAGGTGGGGTTGTATCTTGACGAAAACAATATCAAGAATGTTGAAAAATGTATACCGTCAGACTTAACAGCAATTCAAGGAACAATGAAACTACATCAGGTATGTGAGCGAAACAAAAATTTTTAAAAATGCACATGTAATAAGATTGGTTCGAGGAGGTAAGCTCTATTCAGCTTCGGTTTTTTTTTTATTATCCAGTAAATGCATCTGAACATAAATGACCTAATATATTATAAGGGACCTTAAAGTTATTTCAGGAAGCTAAATAAACCATTCAACAAAAAGTATAACAGAAGCATTTTCTTTGGAAATGTTAATTTGGTGTAATTCATGAATAGTTGAAGAAAAAGACAACAAAACAGAACAAAAATTTTAAATAGTTTATTGATAAATATTTACACAATGTACTTTTAGGTTCAGACTAACAGGCTGAGGTCTTTACGGGTAAGGGTTTATGCTTAGACCAACCATGTAGCTGTTTTGACCTGAGAGTGTTTACTTTCGAAGGAGGATCATCAAAAGCACTCGAATCATCTGATAGATCGACAGCACTCAAATCATCTGATAAGCATCATGAAGTTGAGCAATGCTTGGACGAAAGTAAACTTGGAAAGTGGTGTGTCGTTCGCTATGATGGGCTGCCGTATCCCGGTGTTGTACAGAATATAGACGCAACTGATGTACACGTTAAGGTTATGCATAGAATTGGTCTTAACAGATTTTTTGGCCAATGATCGAGGATCTGCTTTGGTATGACCATAAGGATATAATTTTGTTTATCAAACAACCAGCTAGTGTCGGTTCAAGGCATTTTTAGCTCTCTAAGTCAGAATGGGAATATGTTGCACAGGCATTATAACTGTAATCTTGGCAATGGTTGAGTAACGTCAAACTTAATTTGTTTAATATGTAGTTTAATTGTTTAGACGTTTATTATGATTTTTTCTCTGTTCTTTTAGCAAGAAATGTTGTTATCATCTCTATTGGCGTTTTAATGATTTATTTCATTAAACATGTCTGTTTAAACACTACCATTGTACTGTGTTCTTATTTACTGTCATTACCAAAACATGGTGTCATTGCCACAGCACAAAGCCATCACCACAACGATCATGAATTATATCGAAATCAACCTTTTATTGTAAGTATTGCTTATATATCAAAAACCAAACACATATCTTACATCCATATGAACATTTCAATATGATAATCAGCATTATGAGGCTAACATTTGGTTTAAAAAAATATAAATAAATGTCAGTAAATCGAAATTAATAAGAAACTGATCACTTAACGAACATTTAAACGGAAAGATTTGTTCATTTCATATCAAAATATAGTCTATATAGTTGAGTGTGCCATTGTAATATATCAATGTGAGTACACGATTTTAAATATTTAAAGCAATTCTTCAGCTTTAAAGTGACAAATCTTGTTGCGGTAATGACGTCGGCGTAGGTTATGGCTTCATATAAATGTGTTTCAATGTAGATATAGTAAAGTTACCTTACTGCTGAAACTTAATCACAAAGGTACACTATACAGAGAAGCAAGCCAGCTGTAAAAAGAAGTCTGAATGCGCAATTAATTTTCAAGATTACAGAATAGTCAAAAGCTGGTCAAGTTAAAGAACTATCCTAAAATTAATGAAATCTTTAAAAATCTTCTTCTTTACTCCTGGACATCAAGCAGTCAAACTGTTGGCATGAATGTAATCAGCATTGAGTCCTCTGCCAAAATTGTGAAATTCATGGCCCCAGGGTCAGTGGTTCTAGTGCTTGGGCGGGGCTATATAGATTATATAGTGAAAATGCATTATTTTTTTGAAAATCTTCTTCTATGCTTCTAGGTATTAAATACAATTATTATAACTAAGTACATAGTTATGATGAGCAAGATTGCCCCTACCAAAATTGTGAATTTTATGGCCCCAGAGTCAGCGGTTCTGGTGTAAGGGTGGGGCTCTATTGATTATATAGTAAAAATGCATTAATTCTTTGAAAATCTTCTTCTCCTCTTCTGGGTATTGAATGAACTAACTAAGTACATAGTTATGATAACCAAGAGTGCCTCTACCAAAATTGTGAATTTTATGGCTCCAGGGTTAGGAGTTCTGGTGTTAGGTCGGGGCTCTATCGATTAATTATGTAGTGAAAATACATTAAATCTTTGAAAATCTTCTCTGCTTCTGGGTAATAAGCAGATGAACTACCTATATGGTTATGATGAGCATGGGCCCTTCTTCCAGAATTCTGAATTTCAAGGCCCCTGGGTCAGGTGTACCATGGAGGGGGCTCTACTTATATAATGAAAATGAATTAATTGTATGAAATCTGTTCCTTGATATTAATCAAACATTTTTGATAAGCTATGGTGCCTTTTCAAAAATTGTGCAATGTGTGGACCTAGGGTCAATCATTACAGTAACAGCTAACTGATGTTTTTAATATATACTATATGTACAAATTGTTAAGCCATTATTTATATAAAGAATTTCCCACCATACGGATTTTTTTTCGTTTGCCGGATCAAGAGAAGGAGCACACAGCGGGTGTGATCGGTCAACGTGGTTTGTTATTTCTCTATGGCACCTGATCCCATCTCTAATATATTTTGAGGTCCGCTCTGCTCCTGATTTGTATCGATTCAAAATCTTTTAGTTTAATTTTTGTTCGTTATCTATGTCATATTTCAAGTACTAGATAAACGTGAAAATTATTGGAATAATGTGATACAAAATAGTGATCGATTTTTAAACATAGCAACACAACTGTAAGATCTGTATAATTACAACTCTTTAACCAATTCGAAAGTCATTTTATTTTTTTTCAAATTACCAAATGCAAAGGTTATCTTTTAAGAGATTAAATAATAAATCACCAAAAGTCCTTTCTTATTTAAATAGCAAGTTTAAATAAAAAAAAGAACAAATCCTATCTGGAAGGCGTATATCACCGGCTGTGGGGTGACGTATCTCTTGAATCATATTGTTATGTAGTGCCTGTAATTATTTGACCCAGGATATTTATCTGCATACCTTTATAAATACAAGTTGTTCAGAAAGATGGCAGAAAATAAATTAGAAAATATATAGAGCACAACCTCCGATCCAAAATATGCAAACACATAATGAAAGATCTGTTTCTGAAGATCAAAAAAAAAAAACCAAAAAAAAAAAACCCTTGTATTATATTTTGGATCGTGGGATGTGCTCATATTTTAATTCTTTGCTGAAGGTAGTCAAATACGTATGTTTTCTGCAAATTTCAAGAACATTACAATTTCTCAAACCCTGTGTTCCAATATCTGGATTTTCAAAAAGAAATTTTATCAAAGGAAATGAAAGCACTAAGTGTCAACTTTATTTTGGTAAAGAGGGTCGTAGTTAATTAATTGATATAAGTACAGGGTCATTTTATGCATAAAGTGAACCTAGCTCCTTGCATTGATAACCGATCGCAAAGTTTAAGGACCCTCTCTACACCAGTGCAAAAAGTTTTTTGGACATTGAGAAAACAAGATGTGTTTGTGAAACACTATGCGCCCAGCGGCAACAAAGTTAAAAAACCAATATTTTTAGCATATAGGACACAGTCAAGGTCACAAGGTCATTGATCTTGGTATCATTTGAAAGAACTTGATTAGTGAGGTATGCATACGAAATATGAAGTCTCTATATCTCATGGTTCAAAAGTTATGGTGAAGGTTCAAAAAGCTATTTTTAGCATATAGGACACAGTCAAGATCACAAGGTAATTGACGTTGGTGTCATTTAAAAGAGCTAAATTAGTGGAGTATGCATACCAAATATGAAGTCTCTTTTATTCATGGTTAAAGTTTGCAGACAAACAGACAAACAGACAGACAGACAGAGAGGAAAAAAACAATATACGCATCGGATCTTTCGATTCGGGCGCATAAATATATTGTATAAAGGTGTTCATATTGAGCTTATCTATTTAATTTTCACTATATGATATGTGGCATTTACCCCCAGGAAAAATGTTCAAACTCAACAATAAAGCAGGAAAACATTATTATTTTTCATAGAAAAAAAATCATGTAAATAACATGTTTAATAAAATTTGGCCTTTTAAAATGCTAAGAATATTTGAATTGATAAAAAAAGAGTAATATACCAGACCACTCTAAATGGAAACAGTTAATATGGGTTAAAATCTTTAATTTACATTCGGAAACGTGCATCACAGGATGAAAAGCCAGGTTTCCCAAATTTGGAAACCCGTGAATCGTGACATCAGTAGTTTCCATATAGTTTCCATTTTATGGAAACCACATAGTGGTTTCCACATAGATTCCCGACATGGAAACAATCAACCTGTGGTTTCATGGAAACAATCAACCTGTGGTAAGTTTCCCAAGATAGGAAACCATGGAAACATACCCCGGTGGTTTCCACATAGATTCCCGACATGGAAACATTCAACCTGTGGTTTCCCGTAAGTTTCCCAAGATAGGAAACCATGGAAACATGCCCCGGTGGTTTCCATGTAGATTCCTGATATGGAAACAACCAACCTGTGGTTTCCCGTAAGTTTCCCAAGATAGGAAACCATGTAAACATGCCTCAGTGGTTTCCATACAGATTCCCGACATGGAAGCCACCAATGTGTTGTTTTCCGCATGTTTCCCAGGCAGGGAAACTTTGAAAGTATATCTCAATACTAACCCACCTACCTTTTATTTTACAAAAAGTTAAATATTTAATTATGTTACCATATTTTACCAGTTATAGAAATATTTCAAAAGTGTTTACATGCTGTATCAAAATTATTAACTTCAAACAGTTAAAATAACTAGATGTGTATTTCTGTGTGACAAAATTTAATATTTCAGCACCTTGAACGCAATTCAATTTTAATTTAATTTTATCTAACTGAATTTTATTTAATTTAATTTAATTTTAAATTTGATTTATCACATAAGTTTTGGTAAACTCGTATAGAATGCGTGAAGTGGAATAGAAAAAAGTAAGTGCATGCAGTTATGTAAAAATCAATCATTTCCGATCCCACTTTCTTGAAGTTGTCTATGATGAATGTTCCTTTGAAAAAATGGAAGAGCTAAGGAAGGGTACATTTAATGAAATTATTTACAGAAAAGGTTTACTAAAAAGATCGATTAAAAAGTAAATAAAGAAATATGTAAAGTTACGATTACTGATTAAGGACAGGTGAGACGTTCCTCAATAAAATAATTAATTTTTTTTCCAATATTTTGCAATTGACATTGAAGAATTATTTTTACATAATTACATGTATTCACAAGACATCAAGGTACCTTACCAGGCATTTGTGTTAGATACCAGAGGTTGGCATTTCTTATATACCGGGGTAATCCGTCAGGAAAAAAATACTTCAGTTGGTTTGTCAAAATTACATTTTTAGTGTTTCAAGTTTTTAAATACAAGTTTAGAAAGTGATAAAGATTTTGTTTTAATATGAATTAATATATTAAAATAAATTGGTCAGATAAGAATCATTCATCGAATTGGCTGGGGGTTGAGTATTATCATACTAGTATTTTACTATTAATAGTGAATATTGTTTTTTTTTTAATTTATTAAATTATTATTTTTATTATTGGGGGTGGGTGGGTTGCTTTTCATTTTTTCCTTGAGAAGCCCCCCCCCCCCCCCTAAAAAACGCTTTTGAAAAAGTCACTATGGCCGGCCTGTGTATTTAGGGACACCTGTCCTCACGTGCCATTTCAGGTGGAGACACGTGCCGCGAAGACACCTGTCACTGTGTATTTTTTGTATATTCTATGTGAATTGAGACGGTTTTGTACCTAAAGGGAACAATGGGCTGTTGTCGAGCATGTACACACACAGTCTCCGACCGAAAATTCTTTTAAATTAAGATGATGATTCGTGTTTCTTTTATCATTTAAAAAATTGTATATTCCATAAATAAAGTTATACAAGAGAACATATTTATAAAATAACCTACATTTAAGAAGTTCAATGAAAGAACAAACTATTTAGAATTTTTATTTCAATTTTCATTACTGATTTAAAATAAAACTATCCTCTTTAGAAATTAAATAATTTTCTATAGGTATTGAATAGATCTTAATTCTCGTCGTGTATAATTATATTAAATCAGAATGACGTTAATAGATCAATGTGAAATCAAAACTGTATTTAATATTGTTGATGGGTTTTTGTGTGAAATTTGTAATCTAACGTACTACAAAGACATTTATTAGAGAAATGTTTATAATATAATTCATCACATAAAACGTTTTTTTTTTTCTTTCCTTTTTTGTTTAAATATGTACGCAGATCCCCGTGTAGTAAACGCCTGCACTTTTCGCATGAAATTACAATGTAGGGTCCTAAATGCACATACATTATATTTAACAAACTTTAAAATTTTCAGCCATTTTTTTTCTCCAAAGGCCATTGCTCTAGATAAAGAAAAGTCTATCATATCTTACATGATTTTGTTTTCCTTAAGAACAATGGCTTTTAAAGTAGTGCATGCTAAGGCAATCTATTAAAAGAATTACATGTAATTGTATAATTAATTCATTGTATAATTGTCACGATTGTATTTTTGTGCAGTTTTTGTTGATTTCATTCTATAAAGGTATGAAGTTTGTCAATACTTCAACAAACATTTCTTTATCTATGTTGTACACTACTTTATTTTTATTTGCCGACATGCTACTCTTTTAAAAAAAAAAAAAAAAAACTTGCGTGGCTAATAGACTCGATCTTCAGGCCTGTAGGAAAGTAATTTCCGTTAGAGTAATAAACTAACCGAGATTTTATTTTACCAGATTTCTTAACGAAAAAAAAAAAATAAAGAAATACAGGGCGGGACCAGCTAAAGCTGTATGCATAAGTACAGCCCTGCACATCAACGAGTATATGACTTTCGACATAATCTTTCCCATGACTTCACTTATACCAATTACGACTAAAATACTGAATTAAAATACTGTTATATTTTCCTGCCTTTGATAAGATGTTAGTTTTGTTCCACCTAGAGATATAACTCTCCTAAGAAAAGGGTTTTTAACATTCTGATTCATTTAACAATTTTACGTGTTAAAATGATGTGGGAAATTTATTAGCTAAAGGCCAAGGAGTTTAAAGTACAATTAATGTACATGTAGCAATTAGAGAAAAGTCTAGCAGGTCCACCAGTAATATTGATAGCAGGCTCAAAATCTAATTAAACCCCGAAAAGGAGGGAGTTCAATTAGTAATTTAATCCCCCCCCCCCCCACACAAAAAAAAAAAAAACAACAATTTATTAGCAATGAATTATTAATCACCGAACTTTTCAATCATCACTATTGAAATAAAAAAAAACTGTTCTTGATAATCATATTATAATTGTAGCTCGTTTTCATGCCTTTTAGGATTCCTGTGGAAAGTTTACAATAAAAAAAATGTGCTTTTAAAAATTTAACATCTTTTGGTGTGACATTATAAATTCATAATCATGCATGTAACAGTTAAAAGAAGCGGGGAGAGGGGGGTTTACTTAATTTCAGCAAGGACGGCCACTACCAACAACCAAGCCCCGAAACCCATATCCCGAAGGCAAATAAGTTGAGGTGTCAAGCAAGAAACATTTTTTTTTCTGCTCTTGCCTCATGTATTTAACCGTTTTTTTCCTAAATATACAAGGCCTACACATCATATCGGCAAAAATATTTAGGAGCCCCTCTTTTTATTCCATGAAAAGGGGAAAACTTAATTTAATTCTAATATAAGGTCTCATAATCACACTTAATCATAGTGAATGTAAACAGTTTATATTTCCCATCCTGCATCGCTCTGTAGGCGCTTTATTTCATTGGTCAATTTCCCGAGGCGCCATTTTTGGAGGATCGAGAAGGACGAAGAAGAAGGTGTAAGCAGCTGGTAAATGTGAAAAGTTAAGATGGTTTCACCACCCAGTGTCTTTAAGACTGTGATAAATGCAATGGCCAACGATGAAGGATTAGTGTACGTATATTTTTGTTAACTTTTTACGGTAAATAGTTGTAATATTTGGCAACAAAAAATCTTCACTAGGCCTATCGGAGGCAACTTTTGTTATGACGCCATTTTGAAAAGTTGGATACCTAAGTTTTAAATTGTTAAGTGTATATATTGCAGAGAGAAAGAGAGAGAGAGATAAAAAAAAAATTGAGACAGTGATATAGCATAACTTAGATTATGGAGGCCCCAAAGGCACCGTGCATGTGCATGCTGTATGTTGTAAAATGGCAACGTTTCGCCTTTTATCATGTTTATTAAAATGTATGCTCCATATGTATGTTCTCTCTCTTTATATAAATGAATACTTTTCGGAATTAAAAAAAATATTATAACCCCGCTCAAATTATCCGGATGATAATAGTTTCACCGAGCATGGTTTCGTAGTTAAATTCAGACTGTAGAACATCCGGTTTTGAATACATGTGTTTTCTGACTTTTCGGATAGCCAACTCTTGTTTTTTGGAACTTACGACTTATGGCAAAGTATAAATTAAATATTTTTTGTTCAAAACTTTGATAAAAGCATCGATATTTTTACAAAAAGTGTCTTCAATCTCAGCTTATCCGATTATTCATGAAGGATATCCTCATCAGAACAGTTGGAATAGATTGTAGCGAATATAGCATAACCCTTAATCATATGCATGACGACGATATGGAGGAAAAATATACATAAAAAAGTGAATGTAGGTGAAAGCCTGTCCACTTTTCTGAAGAGATTAGGTTTGTTTTATTGTTTATTGAAATAGTTTACTGCTCAAAAGATTTTTTTTTGTAATGTCTAACCTGTTGAGATGAAGATGTAAAAAAAGAAAAGCCTAATAGTGAATTAATATTGATAGTATGTCAAGAAATGCAAATGAATCATCAGCTTGAATTATCAGTTTTTTCACAATTATTGACCTGAGTAGGTCAATGTATAGCGAATAATACATACTCTTTTCCATATCACATCCTAGCCCGAGACACCAATATCAGCCAGAGGGACAGAGGCCCTAGGGCTGATATTGGTCGAAGGTCTGATACAGGATGTGATGTGGAAAAGGGTATGTTTCATTATGTTTATTACAAACTTGGTAATAAAATACAGAACACTTCAAGTTGAGAAGATCAAGAAAATAAGTAAATAATCATGCACAATAAAACTACTTACATACATGTACATGTACACGGTATTGTCTTACTGAGCAAATTTAGCTGTCATTAGGTCAAAATTGCAAATAATAAAATGCTACTTTTATCTGTACATACGGGTAACTCTTGATGGCTTGAACTTCGATTTCTCGGAAGTTCTTGATCGCTTGAAGTGAGCCTCTGGTCCCGATTTTTTCCACTATATAACTAAGCAGATTTGCTCTTGATTTCTCGAACTCCTGATCTCTCGAAACCCTTGATCCCTCGAAGTCAAAATGCAGTCCCGCTGTGCTGTGAATTTTACCCTTGATACCTCGAAGTGGCTGTGTGTATACCAAGTTATAATGTTCAAACTTTTGCCATAATTGTATATCTGTGTGTCTGTCTGAGTGTCTGTTGTCAACTTAAACCTTCACCATAACTTTAGAACTATATGAGATAGTGGCTTCATATTTAGTATGCATACTCCACTAATGAAGTGCTTTCAAATGGCAACAAGGACAATGATTATGTGATCTTGACTGTGACCTGTATGCTAAAAAAAATTGCATTTTCAAACTTTGTTGCTGTGTTTCTCAAGCGCATCTTGTTTTTAGCTCTACTGGTCAGAGACCAGAAGAGCTTATGCGATAGTAATGCGTCCGGCGTCCGTCCGTCTGTCTGTCTGTCTGTCCATCTGTCTGCAAACACTACTCCTCCTTAAATTTTAGTCTGATTTCAATATAACTTGGCACACAAGTAGACTATACTAAGATACATAATTCTGTGCATCAGTTTTTGATAAGTACAAACCAGTAGAGCTACAGTCTCAACAGAGACTTCTGGTTATTTTTTCTTCCATCCCGGTTGTTGCTAATGCTATTACATAATTAGTTTAAATTAGAATGCAATAGTACCTAGACATGATTTATCATTTCAGAGAGAAGAAAACTGTGTGACTTTAAAAGAAAACCAGTGAGATAAAATCATAGAAAATGTATGATGATTCAGGATGTGATCATTTGGTAAGTGGTAATTCATTCATGATTAGTATGTATATGACAATTGCCTGAAAAAGAAAAGATTCTAAATTTTATTTAAATACTGAACTGTGAGCTACAAGAAGTTTTATGTAAAAGCTAGGGCTGAAACAATTTGCCCCCTCCATGTTATGTGTGTATTGCTATGATTGACAAACAATCAGTTCTCTAATACATACACTTCAATTAAACTTTGTCGTCTTGAACCTGAATTGAACAGGAAAAAACTCTGAGATCTCTCCAAAAATTTGAATGAAAAAAAGGAAATGCTTATTAACTGATTTCTTGCTGGTCAGTATTTTGATTACTTCAAGGAAGCTCTAAAAGCTGCACACTAAAGAGTTCTACTTTAATATCAGGTAGTTTTATGAAGTTAGAGTGATCTGCCCATAGATTAAGATTATGAAAAATGTTATTTTACAGTCAGTTAGATTATTTTTAATAGATTAAATTATTTTAATTAGCATTATTTAAAATAAAAAAAAATAGGAAATTAATTATTTTCATAAACTTTTCCAATGTAAGTAAACAGCAATGATTTCTGCTTACAGATAGTCCATTGTCTTTGAAAATTTCTTGGGGAAGTGAGGCACATACCATATGTTCTAAATGAATAAAAAAGGCTCATTATGCACATATTTATATGAAATATGATAGATTTTTTTCTCTCCAAGGAATAATTTCTGCAAGTCACTAAGTTTTTAGAGTTTCCTTTATTTTATAGATATTCAATAAAATTATTTGAAGTATTAAATTTTGGTAAATTTTATGATACTAAAAGGTTATATGGATGAAAAAACTGCATGCGTGTATGACAATAGGGCTTAAATTTTTAATGTCTCTTAATTTTTCAGTGACATTAAAACAGGAATTGTCATCACCAATAGACGAGTTTCACATTCTTAAGAGTTTTCTCCAATTGTCGGCGTATCGCTCATTTCCTCCACAATGTCCTTTGTAAGTTACTTGTTAATATTTTCAATCTTCAAAAATATTGGACAGTTACGATGTGTATTGCCAGAGTACGGGGGCAACATGAAAATCATAATGAATATGTTCATACAGATTTTATTTCCAAGATATTGTCCCTCAAAGTTGATACGGTTAAAGAGGGAAAACAGCGTCTTAAGCGGGTTGACCCCAGATCGACCCTGCGAAGGGGGATAACTTTTGTAAATGTGAAAGTCCTTTATGGTATATCATATAGATCTAAAACTGACTGAATTTTGATCAGCCAATTCATGAACATGATGAATGGATGTAAATAATGTTATTCAATATATGTAAAAAAAAAATTAAATTACTTGTTAATATATACATTTGTGGTATCTCTCCCATTGAAGTTTAAAAACTTGTTATTTATTTCTTAAATAAACTGAGCGTACATGCAATACCTGTATAAAATTACTCATAAGATACATGTATACTTAAACCATAATAAAATCATATGTGTCCAATGCAGCATATGATAAATCATTAACATACTAGTACATGTGTATATATACTGTAATACATATATATTGCATTATTTTTAGGTCCTATTCTTGGATGCCCTAAGACAGTGTCTACCCATCACTTCATCTGAAATCACTTGTTCTGTGCATATTTCTCTCTCAAACTTAAACTACAGAGAGCCTGTGGATAGAGGATGAAGAGTGACCTTGGACTAATTTTCTAGGTCAAAGGTCAGTATCAAAATCTACTGTATATCTTTGTTTAAAATCGTAGTCCAGAGTATATTTCTCCCCTGGTGTAATCTAGCTTTTGTGCAATGGGGTGGAGGGTCTGCAATGATCTTCAACCAATTTCTAGGTTGAATATCAAAATTTAAAAAAAAAATCTCTCCCTAATATTTTTGTTATTATAAAGGGTATGTTTTCTCTCAAACTAATCAAACTTAAAGCAGGGTTCTTGGTATGAGATACATGTAGTAATATATTCTCAATGACATAATAAGGCTGAAAACATTATTTATATTATGTTATTTTTTTTTCATTTATCAAAAAGCATTTATATTAAAGAGATACATTAAATGCTGAAATCATATGTATCATGGTCATGGAAAGTAATTATTGATATTGGTATATTAAAGGACATTGACTGATCTTTCAGATTTCTAAGTTATATTCAAGCATTATAATTCTGACATCATATATTTTGTATGAATATTGCAGATCATAGGTGATGAGAAGAAAACCAGGAAACTGATGTTGAAAGAAGTACTTAATGACCGTTATGAATGGACTTAAATGTGAAAGACTGTTCCATTGTTTATTTAAGATATTTGAATTTATTTAATATTTTGATATCATTGAAAAATACAGTTACAGTTTTTGTACATCAAATGAATTATTAAACATACAAAATGGTAATGCTTTTTTCTTTTACATGTAATAATTTTTTTTTTTGATAGATTTTTAAAAGAATACGCATTATTTCACATTGCTTCCTTTAGAAAAGTTAGGGAATCTTGAAGTTTCCCAGTAATTTCCACAAGGAATGGGACTCCAGATAATTCCACCAAGTTTCCGCCACACAGAAAGTGCTACACAAGTTCCATATAGTTTCCTGAGTCAAGGAAACTTCAGCAATCATAAGGTTTCACGAGCTTCCATGTAGTTTCCCATAAAAGAAAACCTTAAGATTCCATCAAGTTTCCATTCTATGGAAACCACTACGCTCATATTCCGTATGGTTTCCTGAGTCGAGGAAACTTAAGGAATCGTGAGGTTTCTCGAGCTTCCATGTAGTTTCCCGTATAAGGAAACCTAAAGATTCCATCAAGTTTCCATTCCACGGAAACCACTACGCTCAGATTCCATATGGTTTCCTGAGTCAAGGAAACTTAAGAATCGTGAGGTTTCCCGAGCTTCCATGTAGTTTCCCGTAAAAGGAAACCTAAAGATTCCACCAAGTTTCCATTCCACGGAAACCCCCTACGCTCCGATTCCATCAAGTTTCCTGATTCTGGAAACCAGTGGAATCTTCAGGTTTCCCATTACGGGAAACTACATGGATGTTCGGGAAACTTCAGGTGTACAGAGGTTTCCGTGGTTCGGGATACCTTATGGAATCGGAGCGTAGGAGGTTTCCGTGTCACGGAAACTTGGCGGAATAACCTAGCATCCGCTACGGAAACCACTGGGAAACATGATGTAAACTTGAAGTTTCCATGTGGATTCCATAAAGTTTACCATGATGGGAAACCACTTTTTTCACCCAGTGCATGTTAGAGCTAGATTCAAATTCCTTATTTCTATTATGGTAAACCGGTTAGTTTTTACAGGGATGGGTCTCTTCCCTTCGGACTTAGCATTCGGTAGGACTGGTTTTGGATTTTATTATTTTTTTTTTTACACATCTTTTGTACATCTGTTAGGTAGGCATTATTTTTCTATTGACAGTCATTAGCAAGATAGATTGTTAGTACACCAGTTTTTGTTGTAAAAATATTATGTAAATATCTTGTGCTATTGATAAAATATAAATGTTGCCATAATAAATACTTCTTAATTTCCAAACTCTTGTTATGAAAAAATCTTGGTTAAGTAAGCCACTTTCGTGACTTACTGAAATACAACAGGTTTATTTGGAAAGTAAGAACTTGGAATAAAACGCGAAGTTTACTATTATTGATAATGAAAATGTGTGTCATTTAATGAGTTAATTGAGAATAAAAGAGGTATTAATCATACGATCATGATCGTTACACAGGTATCGTTTAATGTTCAAATTGTATAGGTACCGTGTAGACGTGTTTCGAAGAACTTTTAAATAAAGAGTTTAGTTTACAGTAATGAAACATATGAAGATAACGAACAGTATTCAAGATCAAAAGTCCATAAAACAATACAAAACAGGAGCAGAGCAAACACGAACCCCCAAAACATCAGAGGTGGAATCAGGTGCCATGGATGAGTGTGCTTCCCCTGCCGACCGATCACAACCGCCGTGTGCTACTTGTCATGGTCAGGAAATAATGGAAAAACCTGCCGTCAATTCAGTGTATAAATGCATGTAATGGACTAACAATGAGTATGAAAAACATCAGTCAGCATTTGCCTCAAAGATAAATTGTATTTGCTGACAAAGCCATTGTATCGAGTAAGAACTTACGAAATTAAGATGTTTGTCAAGGTTGTAATGCCGTGTATTTTTTGTAAATTGTTGTTCTTCGACTCCAGGTTTCTCCTATGTGCGAACATTGTCATTCTTTTAAAATGCAATTTCTATCTCCATGTAAAACTTTGCAATGGAAAAGCATATACATGCCATTCTTTGAAAATCCCCTTAACATTTTTGTCTTGAACGGATAAACAACATAGTTCATTGATAACGAATAGTATCCAAGATCCAAAACTCATTCAAACAATACAAATCAAATACAAATTAGAGCAAAAACTGACTCTAAAACATCCAAGGTACCGGTAGTAAATGTATCAAGTGCCTCTGAGGTATATATTCATCCCCCGCAGACCGGTCATACCTTGTGTTCCTTGTCATGATCGAGAAATAACGAAAAAAAATCTGTAGATTATTCAGTGTGTAATTAATGGTCTAAAGTAAGTATGAAAAACGTCAGACAGCATTTGACTTAATAAATTGTATTTGCTGGTCATTATATCGACCATAGAACTTGAGAAGGGATTACTTAAACATGAATGCTGATATTCTTGTTTCATCAATTTGTTTGTCAATATCTTACCTCGTTTTAGAAATTGTTCATATGTAGAGTATGCTCTTACATAGTGATTCAACTGAAACCGTTCACGGTAGTTCGGATGGTAGAGCGCTCGCTCCGTGATCGGGAGTTCGAATCTCGGCGACTGACTTAAGTCGATAAAAAATGGGTAGCAACTGTACCTTTGCCATGCACTTGAAGTGAAAGTTGCGGGTCCTTCGAATGAGGACTTATAAACCAAGATCCCGTGTCAAGACAGGGATGATAAAAATCCCTCACAGCTCAATGGCCGTAGAAGCCGAGTAAAGGTCAAAATTTGAAGCCCTCTACCGGTACTTGGTAACGTCTCAATATACAATCAATCAATCGAATCAACTGAGATATAAAAACCCAATATGCAGATGATAAAATTATTTATTGCCGCATAAAAGTGGGAAGTTGAATATTTGAAAAGTTAAACACGTCGCGTTTGTCATAAAGCTTTGTTGTTAATTTACCATCAATCTTTTATTTAAGTAAAATATCCAAATACGAAATAGATTCTTCAGACTCTGTGGTATCTTTTATATTAGGATTATTAGAATATACCGTGTCGATACACGAATGGATATTACCATTGTCAATTAATACTTCAATATATCTAAATGTATAATGTTCTCCTATTGATACTCACATTGTACTGTATATAAGATTTACTTGATGAATCATTTTTAATAAATTGCAACGAGATTACTTAAATAAAATATTTTCAATAGCAAAATTCAAGATAGATCAACCTACTTTGATAAACACATTCAGTAACATGAATTTAATTCTAGACACAGGTACATGTACTAGGCATAATTAGGCATGGAAACAATTTTGTTCGCTTTTCAAATACATGTAAACAAGATCATGCTCATGTGACAATACATGTCAATTACCGACATATGAATATTTTGAATAAATTCTGCCTCATATGAATACAAAAATCTGACAAAGAAACAATGGTCATTCAAGATGCCATATATATTGAAATATAATCAATTAGGAATTATCAGCAGATTATTTGTAAATTATACATACAATTAACTAATTGATATTTGAAAGTGTGTATTTCAATGCAACAAACAAACATATCAAAACTTTAATATGTAGAAAGAAGAAAAACTAAAATTTCTTGGAGAATATCATTACCTCGTTTCATTCGCCTCGTGAACGTGGACCTTTATTAACTTCGTATGATAAAACGAAAAAAGTAGACAGTATTCAAATGACAAGAGATATATTTTACTTATCTATATACAATGAATCGTCAATTATGTACAGATAATTATAATTATATCAGTAAGAGAAATTGAGAATGTACTATGGGCTTGAAATAGAAACAGCAAGGAAAAACCCATAGGTCAGCCTTAATGCTTACGCAATTTCCTTTCTTAGAAAATTGAGAAATTTCTTATCGGAAAGTTTTCCAAAAATGGTTGATTTTGATCAAGAAAAGTAACTCCGCTATACTTAGACCCATCATATTATAAACATAAGTGCCCTTCTTAATGCATCACATAGAAAAGTATGTGTGTCTTTTGATTTCAAACTAGAAAAAAAACCCTGACATTTTTCATATGATAAACAATTTGTAACATGTTAATACATAGATATTTTGACCATTTTATTATACAGACAGAATATTATTAAAACCTTTCCTTACATGTCCTAAACTGAGAAAGCAATGGAGACTTCTGTTCACAAATACTTCGGTGTGCGCCTTTGAAATATTTCTTTTGAGACAGAAAGAAAATTTAATGAAACCAAATGTGTAAAATAAAATCGATCAAGTCAATCTTTGGTTTTTTTCTCTCAATCCCAGAAAAACTTTTTTCATTTGTATACATTAATTGCCTTTTCATTACGAGAATTTTTTTTTACTTTTACCCCTTGTAACATGTTTAATTTTCACTTGAAACAAACTAATATGATGAAACCGAATCTCGCAAATCGAAGCTTATGTTAAACCCAGAATGATCTAATACAAAGTCCCCGCACTGAAGGGTTAAATTTATATTTTTTCCTAAAATTCAACTCGACTTTATTAGTGAATAAAACCACGAAATAGTTTCTAATACATTTTCACAGATAAAAAAGAATAAGAGCTATTACAAGGTCAATATTATGTTACATGCAGTGGTTACATTATATCTCGTATAATTATGATGTTTTTAAATCATTATATAAATTTGTAAAATCATTATATAATATGGTTCAATCATTATCTGCATTACTATTGTAATTATATGAAGTGGTCGCATGCTTATATCCGGTGGATAAATCATTACATGCAGTTGTTACTTCATTTTACATGTTATGCAGTGGTTAAATCATTATATTGTGGATATGGCAGGTTGGGAGGGGATGCTCACTCTCTTATGACATCTAATTCCACCTCTGGTAATTTTAGAAGTCTGTGCTTACTCTTCTCAAGATCTGCATTGTTTAAATGGACATTGTGTTTAAATAACGTTTTATATATATATATAGTTTCAAAACAAAATGAAGAATCGGTACAGTTTTTTGTATATTTAAAAGTAAAAATCCAAAAATATTTTTAATATATAACAAACTAACATCTTAATATTAATATTAATATATTAATATGTTATATTAATATATTATATTATATTAATATATTATTATTAATATATTATTTAGCAGTAAATGTTTTGTGATATTTTTGGATTTTTACTTTTAAATATATATATATATATATATATATATATATATATATATATATATATATATATATATATATATATATATATATATATATATATATATATATATATATATATATATATTTCATGGAAGTTACAAACTAGCAAAGTTTAATACTGTGAATGAAAGCCCCTGAATGCACACTTGAAAACTTTCTAGAAAATAATTTTGGGATATCTGAAAAAGCTAAACCTTGGTTTATTTCACAGAGAGCAATATTTTCGCTAATGAACAGGAATATATTTAGTTAGTAAGTTAGAAAGTCCCTCTTGAGTATGATTGTCCTTAATGCACACTTGAAAACTTTCTAGAAAATAATTTTGGGATATCTGAAAAAGCTATACCTTTGTTTGTTTCACAGAGAGCAATATTCCCGTTAATGAACAGATATATATTTAGTTAGTAAGTAAAGTTTGTTTGTTTGTTTAACCTCCCACTTTTCAAAATGAACGTGAAAAAGTAAAATGTATATCAGTGCATTCAAAGAAGATTTTATTTTCTTTTCGCTTTCTATTGCTACTATGAATATGTAGTAAATCATATTAATACATGTACATGTATCATATTTTGACAATTTACACAAAATATTGTATTTCGAGAAGGCTACCAAGTATATCTAAGTTTCTGAACTCGTTTGTGATCCCTTTGACTCACTGCCAATACATTTTAAAAATGTTCTATTCATATCAGTAACGCAGAATACTTCCGGATTATATTATCATAGTTTCATGAGCTCAGGTCGATAAATCAAGGGTGTATATTGTTTTTGTCCTGTCTGTTTGTCCGTTTATCTGTTTGCCTGTCTGTTGTCAACTTTAATCTTCGCCATAACTTTTGAACCGTGAGAGATAAAGTCTTCATATTTAGTATGCATACTTCACTTATTAAGCTATTTTAAATGACACCAAGGTCAATGCCCTTGTGACCTTGACTTTGACCTATATGATAAATATAGCTTTTTCGGACTTTCCCCATAACGTTTGCACCATAGGAGATAGAGACTTCATATTTGGTATGCATACTCCACTAATTAAAAAAAAAACTCTCTCAAATAAAACCATGGTCAATGCCCTTGTAATCTTGACTGTGATCTATATGCTAAAAATAACTTTTTCGAACTTTGTTGCCGCTGGGCGCATAGTGTTTCACAAACACATCTTGTTTTCATTCTAAATGAGCCTGAATGAAGATGTGCATAGTTTATCAAAAAAGTTTTTTGAAAGCAACAATAAGATATATGGGAAAATGATAACCAAACTTTAATTCTTTGCCATTCTCAATGATTCAAATCATTCTTTTATCTTAATATGAAAACAGGACTTTTATGATACAAGTTGTCTTGAACAAACATGTCAATGTATGAAAAAATACTTAAGATGTCCAAAGTGATAAACAGGTCAATTCTTAAGCAACTAGTGTTCATTGTAACGGGGACCGTTACAGATGTTCCTCAAACGCTCCCCAACTCCCTTTTTGTGCCTAATTCCTGTAAGATATTTTTAAAAAATATGATCAGTATCGAAGGATTTCATAAAGAATTATAAAAGCTACAATGATATCAACAATAAGTTATTTAACGCATTGTACACACACGCACGTGCATGCACATGCAAGATGATCATGGCATGTTGTCTAAACAATTAACATATTTATATATCCTGAGAATCAATAATAAAAAAAATCTTTACAATATACATTTTACTGTTTTACAAATATATTGGTCATTTTGCATATTTTGCGCGTACGTGCATGCATGCATGTTCGTGAATTCAATTTTGATAGTAACATAATGTAGGAATCCATTATACTTATTCATATTCTAAATTCCATCCTCTTTTGTTGAAAACTAAGAAAGTTATAGGCATTTAAAGTTTCAGCCAATCAGACTGCAGCACAATGAGATTGCAGCATGCGCATGCTTTTCATTATAATTCTTATATACCATGCTGTAGATCTTCATAATGTATAACCATGTTGAAAATTTCAAAGGATTTTGTCGAAAAACAAGAAAGTTATTGAGACTTTAGTTTCAGCCAATCAGAGAGAAGCGCACGTGCATGCGCGTGAGGTCTTGCTATTTTGACCATGCCCGCTTGTCTATGCTTCTAATATATCCTTATATTACGAGTTTCAAAGCATTTCATAAAAAAATTAAAAAGTTACGTATATATCAATCATATTGGACATTTCTGGTGTTGCACGTGCGCGCTCTTGCAAGCTCACGTGCATACGCATGCTTTCATGATAATTCTTACATATCAGGCTGTAGATTTCCCTAATATAATACTATATTCAAAACTTCAAAGGATTTAATCAAAAAACGAGAAAGATATTGATACTTTAGTTTCAGCCAATCAGAGCGAAGCGCACGTGCATGCGCGTGAGATCTTGCTATTTTGACCATGTCATCTTATCTCCCGTGCACAAAATCGGTAAGAAAAAAACCCAATTAATAATAACTAGAGCAAAGCTCGTTGCAAAGCAACGAGTAGGTCTTCCGTCCTGTTTGACCGGAAGTAACGTTTCCTTTTTTTTTTAAAAAAAAAAGAGTAATGACGTCTCCGATTATTTAAATCTTCCAAATATGTTTTAATTATTGCAGAACTAAGCTAAAATTTCCCAAAAATATGTCAAAAACGCCAAAGTATGCATTTTTTGACTACTTCCGGTTTGGCCGGAAGTGACATCACCGGACGATTTTGACGATTTTAATAGATTTTACTTGACATTTTGAACAACTATGCTCTTTTGATGTATTGCAAATTCTCAATACTTTTTGAGATATCAAGAAAAAATTTGGCCCCTTTAGATCCCTTATTTTAGGGGTCAGCCCTTTTTCAAGGTATCAATTAGATCTCAAGATTCTTCACAATTTTTGTTCTATATGTTTACACAAAATATTTCTAAATAAAAAGATATCATAGAAAAGGAGTTAGAAATTTTGAAATTTACAAAAGGACTGTTTTCGGGCCATAGCGAGCGTCGTCGCTTCGTACTTCCGGTGACAATGATATACTCAATTCACTTCTCCAAAAGTTGCTCTATCATCACTGAAAATTTCATACTTCAAAATATTATCATATTTCATACTTGAGAACATTGCCGCACAAAGTGACCCTCTAAAAAGGAAAAAAATCGCGAAGATCTCCGAAACGGAAGTGACGTCATCGAAATAAAAAAAAATTCTTGATTTTTTGATGTTCTATCAGACCTGAAAGTTTCACGAAAATCCGTCTCCGAGAACTTGCATGCACAAAATCGGTAAGAAAAAAATACTAAGAAAAATAGTGGAAAAGAAACCTAAGAAAAACAATGAGGTCTTCCGCTGAAGACGGAAGACCTTAACTAGAGCAAAGCTCGTTGCAAAGCAACGAGTAGGTCTTCCGTCCTGTTCGACCGGAAGTAATGTTTAATTTAAAAAGAATAAGTACTGATAACTCCAGTGATTTAAATCACTCAAAAGTATGTTGATTATTGCACAAATAAGCCAATTTTGGCTACTTCCGGTTCCACCGAAAGTGACGTTGATGACCGAAAAATTAAGTTTTGTGCTTCCAGTGACATATATTACCCCAAAACGAGTCAATAACGGCAAAAATATGCATTTTCTGACTACTTCCGTTTGGGAAGCTTTTCCTTTTTTCGAGCCATGGCCGGAAGTGACGTTATAGGACGTATTTTGACGATTTCAATAGATTATACTTGACATTTTGAACAGCTTAAGTTCTTTGATGCATTACAAATTCTCAATACTTTTAATGATATAAGGAAAAAACTTCTGGCCCAATAGATCCTTATTTTAGGGGCCAGCCTTTTTTTCGGGATATCATTGAAAAGACCTCGGAATTCTACACTAGTCTTCTTTGTTCTATATGTTTTAACAAAATGTTTCCAGGTAAAACGATATCGTAGAAAATATGCTAGAAATTTTGAAATTCGCTCTATGACTTTTTTCGGGCCATAGCGAGTGCCGACGTGCGGCACTTCTGATAAAAATGAAATACCTTACGCATATCTATAGATATAGGTCTATCATTCCTGAAAGTTTCATGTTTCTAACTAAAGCTGTTTACGAGAAAATCTGAAGACAAGGGGACCCTTTGAAAATCAAAAAATCGGAAGTGATGTCACCAAATCGAAAAAAAAAATGTATAAGGTTCAAGTAATGTTACATAAGTACTGAAAGTTTCATGGGAATCCATCTAGCCGTTTTCGAGAAAACGCGTGCACAAAATCGGTAAGAAAAAAAAGAATAACTAGAGCAAAGCTCGTTGCAAAGCAACTAGTAGCTGTCCTGTTTGACCGAAAGTAACTTTCATTTTTCAAAAAAATGAGTAATGACGTCCAAAAATAGTTTAAATCCTCCAAATCAATGTTAATTATTGCAAAATTAAGCCTTTTTTGCTACTTCTGGTTTGATCGGAAGTGACGTCGACGGCTGGAAAATTAAGCTTTATGCTTCCAGTGACAGATGTTACTGAAAAACATGTCAAGAACGGCAAAAATGGGCATTTTCTGACTACTTCCAGTTTGACCGGAAGTGACGTAGCCGGACGTATTTTGACGACCCCAATAGATCAAGCTTGACATTTTGAACAACTTTGCTTCTTTGACATATTACAAATTCTTAATACTTTTTGAAATATCAAGGAAAAACTTTCGGCCCCTCTAGGCCCCTAATTTTAGGGGCCATCCCCTTAACGTTGATATTCTTTGAAAGATCGTGACATTCTTTACAACTTTTGTCTTTACAAAATATTAACATGTAAAAAGATATTGCAAAAATGTGTGAAAAATTTTTAAATCCTCGATAGGAAAATTTTTTCGAGCCATAGCTAGCGCCGACGTGCTGCACTTCCGGAGAAAAGGAGAGGTGTGTGTCACATCAGCACGTGTTGCTCTATCATCGCCGAAAATCTTATGTTTCTGTCTAAAAGCATTTTAGAGAAAAATGATGGACAATGAGACCCCCTGAAAATCACTAAATCGCGGAAATCTCAAAGCCGGAAGTGACGTCATCAAATTAAGAAATCATATATCAAGTTTGTTTGATGTTCTATCAGTCCTGAAAGTTTCATGAAAATCCAGCGAGCCCTTTTCGAGAACTCGCGTGTACAACATCGGTAAGAAAAAAACAAAATAAATAACAACTAGAGCAAAGCTCGTTGCAAAGCAACGAGTAGGTCTTCCGTCCTGTTTGACCGGAGGTAAGTTACATTTTAAAAAAAAAGAATGAGTAATGACGTCCAAAAATGGTTTAAATCCTCGAAATCTATGTTTTATAGCAAAAGTAAGCCATTTTTGCTACTTCCGGTTTGACTAGAAGTGACGTCAACGGACGGAAAATTAGGTCTTATGCTTCCAGTGACATATGCTACAAATAAGTTGTCAAGAACGGCAAAAATATGCATTTTCTAACTAATTCCGGTTCCGGAATTGACGTCACCCGACGTATTTTGACGACCCCATTAGATGAAGCTTGACATTTTGAACAATTTTGCTTCTTTAATGTGTTACAAGTTCTCAATAATTTTAAACATTGAGAAAAAACATTATGTAAGGGGCCATCTCTTTTTTCTAGATATCATTTGAAAGATCATGTAATTCTACACTTCTTTTGTTCTGTATGTTTTAACAAAATATTTCTTGGTAAAAAGATATCGAAGGAAAGGTGTTAGAAATTTTAAAATTCTCGACAAGCCCTTTTTCGGACCATAACGAGCATCGGCATGCAGCACTTCCGGAGAAAATGAAATATGTATGTCACATCTACATATATTGTTCTATCATTGCTGAAAAGTTTCTATCCTAAGCCATTTTTGAGAAAACTCGCAGACAAACTGACCCTATAGGATTCACTAAAATGCAAAAATCTCGGAACCGGAAGTGACGTCATCAAAACAAAAAAATATATATATATATATATATATATATATTTTGTTCTATCAGTCCTGAAATTTTTATGAAGATCGAGCAAGCCGTGTTTGAGAACTCGCGTGCACAAACTTTGTAAGAAAAAAAAATAAAAACTGTGGAAAAGAAACCTAAGAATAACAGAAAGGTCTACCGCTGAACACGGAAGACTTTGATGATAAAAATAGTGGAAAAGAAACCTAAGAATAACAAGAAGGTCTTCCGCTGAAGATGGAAGACCTTAATAATATATAAGAAGAAAAATGAAAAAGAAACCGAAGAATAGCAAGAAGGTCTTCCGCTTTCAATGAGTATATTGATAAAAGTATCGATTTGGGTAGAAGGAAAAAGTAAGCTAGGTTGATTCAAACGTTTTTGACAATATGTGTTTTTGCAAGAATTAAAACAGAAAAAAATGTTTTACAGATCTCAATATAACATGTATTCAATGACCTTAGTCACAAGATATTTACTCATTGATAATGGAATTCAATAGAACCCATTAACTTTCTTGGTATCAGTTTGGCCCACATATAAAAAACACGTGACAAATAATGTCCGTGTAGGAAAACTGAATCTGAAACCAACTTGTTTTATTTAGATCAAAAAGTATGGCTGGCATGTCATTCTGGTCTCCTCATTTACGGAGTGCTGCTCGTCATAACCTTCATTACAACACATTTTATTCCAATTTAACATACAAATGCGTTATTTTGTAATCATTAAATAATATATACATATATATGTGTGTCTAATTTACATGTTTCCATTCCTAATCCTACGTTCTGCACGAGCGGTAGAGTAAATGGTTTGTGACGTTCAACGAGTGTAATTCTTTTTCAATTGAACTTTCAGTAATTGCAAAGTAAAATTCTTGGTTATCTGAGAATTAACAAGGAAGAAGTAGACAAAATACATGTAATCATTTTAACCCCTTGACCGTTTCACCTTTCTTAATAAATATTTTAAAACTTGTCTTGTGTCCAGTAACTAGAATTTTAATGATTGGTGAAGACAACGAAATTACAAACTATGAAAAACTGTAGACTACAGAAGTGGGATCAGGTATATAAGATTATAAAGCATTCCTTGTCGATCGACAAGCAAGAATGAACAATTCCGACTTACCCTAGATTTTTAGTATACTTTGTCATTTAAATTTTCATGTTGAAATCACATATCTAGAATCATCATTCTGATATTTTCTTGTGGTCATATTACAAATAAATATATAACTTGGGTTTTTTCAAAAAAAAAATTTTTTAATATCCTATAAAACCTTCTTAATCTCAAAATGTAACAATTTATATATCAAGTAAAAGTATTTATTAATTAAAAAGAAATAGCCTGTTCAATATAGCAAAACATTATATGATTTCGCTACCTGCATAAATGAACCGATGACGTAACTTATTTTCGGAAGAAAGAATGACCAAACAGAAATAGTCTACTAAGTTAATTATATCCTTGGTATTCTCGACAGATTTGACTTAAATTAAAATTAAAAATTTTCATAGACCTGGAGAATCATGTCCCGCTAAATAAAAATGGTAAATTCTTATAGACTTTTTTTAAAAAATCGTAGCCCTCTTAATTGTTTCAAGTTGAAATTGTCCAGCTACGCTAAATAAAAACTTTCTTTCACGCAGTTCGAGATTTATTTGATTTTCTTGAAAAATATATTCATTGTGTAGAAACGGACTAGGGAAAAGTGCGTTACCCTAGTCCAAGATGGCGACAAGCAAATACGCTTCGATTATTTTGCACTTAGTTTCAGCGTTATACAGACTTGTATTATAAATTTTGTTAAAATCGAATTATTTCGTACAGAAGAACACAACTATTGCAAAACGTTGGCATGACATGCGCTGAATAAAGCCAGATTGCGAATACAAAATTTGAGCATGATTAGGGTAAAGTAAATTTTAGATTAGGGTAAAG
This sequence comes from Saccostrea cuccullata, assembly GCF_032062105.1. Classification (NCBI taxonomy): domain Eukaryota; kingdom Metazoa; phylum Mollusca; class Bivalvia; order Ostreida; family Ostreidae; genus Saccostrea; species Saccostrea cuccullata. The sequence continues at coordinate 59,943 of NW_026920228.1, forward strand.
ATATTCTGAGCTTTTTGGGTGACTAGGGTAAAGTACGTGTAAAATATAATTTTCCTTGTTTCAGGACTTAAAACATCCTATTTCTAGGGATGTTTACTCATTCTAGGCAACTCATCCTACTTCTGTAATTGCCAGGGGTCCGTGTTTTATACCCCGTCCACAGATTTATATTGTTTGTGGTTTTCAGTGATAGATCACTGTTCGTTACCCTACATTTTTCATTTCAAGCAGACTCGACACACACTCTGGGCCTTTTCGTAAAGTCATTTCACAAAACATCATGAAACGGAAAAATTCTGGTTTTAAAATGAACCGAGAGCAATAACGAATTACTACTTCTTGCAGTTAGTTCATGATCCTATTTATGGACATAATATAACAAAATAAGTAGGAAAAACAACACTCTTTTGATTTAGAAGCAGCGAAAATATTTTCAAACATCTACAGATCATTTATTTAAAAATTATAAAGAAAGGGGGGTATTTATTCATTTATTGTATTGACGTGTGCATAATGGCCAGAAAATTTGTAGTATTCTTACACTGGATCTATGATCGAGAAACGATGCGAAAAAGTATCATTGCTGTATCTACTGAGGTAACTGGCAAAGCATTTCTTCGAGAGAGAGAAAATAAATCTATATTCGGGGTTCTGATTCTTAAAATTTCTGTTTGTAAGGTGTTTCTTTAAAGGTGTTTCTTTGACAAGTTGAACACCTGTGAAAAGTTTCTGTTTTTGTAAACAGGGGACGAACATTTTGTTAATGTCGACGTTTTACCGTGTTCAACTCTGTACATATCACTGAGTACGGACTGATAATACTGTTGAGTTGGTTTTGCTTTCCCAAATTTCTATACTATAATTTTTCTGGACTGTAGTTTGAATATATTTTATTAAAACACAAAATTTTTTTCACTTCTCATAAGTACATGTACATGTATTAAGGATAAAATTTGCTTTGCAAGGATGTATCAATTATAAACACATCCCGAAATTCCTAGTTTCAATAATTTCCAGATTTATAGAGTAAGTTTCTAAAGTTATATTTCCGTGTGAAAGGCTATAGTAACATAGGTAAAACTCCAAAGTCCGATGATGCCGCCAGTCCGATGGTCTGCGCGAGACCCCGATGGTTTGTTGTCGCATATCAGTCACAATATTTTGCCGAAAATTGGAGAAAACATTAACATCAAATGTGTGTCTAAGCACCTTTAAAGTTGCATAAAAGTATTTAGAATAGCACAAATAAAATCAGTAGTATTAAATCTTTAAATAAATTAAGAACTATTCGAATAAAAAGTTTTTTAAGGGGAGCCGAGGTATTGACTTCGACTACTTAATGACATCACATTTGTCAATAAAACATATGGAGAGAACGAACAGTATTTAAGAACAAAAGTTCATAAAACAATTACAAAATAGGAGCAGAGCAAACACGGACCTCCAAAACATGATCGAAGGTGGGATCAGGTGCCATGAAGGAGTGAGCATCCCATGCCAACCGTACCGTATCGGTATTAGAATGGAAACTACCATTGTTAATTGACAATACGTCGTCAAACAAAACAAAACAAATAAAAAAAAATAAAACAAACTCAAAACCATTTTTGTAGATATTGATACAGCTATGCCCATCATAATACAATGTCTAAAAAATGTTTTATTTATATACAATTACTGTTATATAACCTTTTTAAAATAGAGATACATGTTAAGTACGTTAGACGATTAATTTTGCTTCCATGATTTCTATGCAGGGTAAAAAATACTACCTTAAAAAGTAACAGTATTTGAATATTCCAGAAAGCCTTTCTCAACTTTATTAATTGTATGAAACAGTTGTTCTGTGTACATTTAGTTTGTATAATAAATAACTTTACCCTTGTCTCGAAAAAACTTTACCCTAATCGTAAAGAAACAGTTCTAAGACTTTACCCTAATCTACGGCAAAACTTCGTCACGCATTTTCTGGTTAATTACGCAGAGTTAAATGTAGTCTCCTTCTGATCAAGAAAAACTGATGCTGCAAAACAAATTGGTGCAAAATAAAGTAAGGTTTCTCATTAGTATTCACCGATATTTATTCATGGATATTTGAAGCGTAGGAGCTTTACCCTAGCTACATAGTCTGTTTCTACACAGTGATATTGTTGTTCCCCTACTAAACAGTCCCTATATAATTTCTTACTTTAAAAAGTCCAACAGTTCGACTGTTTTCTCCGACTGTCGGTCCATGAACTGTTAATATAGTCTGTTTAAAAAGACCGTTTTTCGCTGACGTCAAAAGGCGCTAAATTAAGTTATCTTTACATTCGGTTTTGAAGACATCTTTAGTCAGTAAATAAATGATACTTGTTTTGCAAATACATTCGAGATTCTTTAAAAATAATGCGGTACACAGTGTTATTTTCGCCCAGCTTTGTTTTCGCCCTTTCACCCTTCACAACAATTTGATCCCGTTTTAAATTCACCCATTCACTGTATTTTGAAAGAAATTATACTGTATTCTTTAATTGTGCCCCTTTCTAAGTTCGCCCAACCGAGGTTAGGGCAAAAGGTAGGGCGAATGGGGCGAAAATTTCCCTGTATTCAGTAAACGATGCAAAACAAATTATCGTGTTATTTTGAGAGCAGCTACCTTATTATATATTTTGGAGATTTTGAGAAACCCAGTCTTATGTAGGCCTATTGATAAAAATTGGTAATGTAAGAAAAAATGCATATGGGGTTATTCTTAATACTTTTTCAAAGGGTAGATAGGAAATCTTAAAAGGTATACCGGTAACAACAAAAGAGAATTAATGTAGATAAAGAGCTTTACAAGCTCAAGGTAAAAGACAAAAGAATATAACGTTCTTTCTGTGGACTGATCCTTATTTCTCCTTCTACATATTCTCTATTGAAATTAAAATCAAATCGTAAATGTATCCCATCCAATTAAATGACATAAAATAAATTACGTTTTCATGTCAGGTAAAAATTAAAAGAATTAAAAGAAAAATAAGAGGTGGGATCACGTGCCATGGAGGAGAGAGCATCCTTTGCCTACCAGTCACATCCGCCCTAATGTTTCTTGTCACGATCGGGAAATAACAGAAAATCCGTCTACAATTCAAATATAATGGTCTGACAATCAGTGTAAGAAAGTCAGACAGTATTTGACTAATTTTTAAATTGACTTTTGATATTCTTTTTTCAGCATTTTGTCTGTCAATAATTTACCTCTATTTAAATATTGCTCATACGTACAGCATGCTCTTGCGTATCGAATAAACTGAGATATATATACCCCGTATACAGTCAACGAAGGTATATTGCTGAGTAAGTAAGGGAAGTTGATGATTGAAAAGTTAAAGTCATCACGTTTATCATAAAAAATTGACATTTAGATAAACCTATAGCGTCTTTTTCAAGTAAAATTTCTAAACAAAACATAAAAAATAGAAGCTTTTACCCTCACCGACACCACACCATGAAAGCATGCATGAGCTCTTTAACATATTTGGGCGTTCAATATTCCATGTGGTCACTTTTGGCATTCACATTTGAGTACATATTAAATGTCCATTCTTAATATCAAAACCTGAGGTAAAATATAGGACATTACAATAAAAATGCTTTTCTTAGTGTGTGTGACAAGGGCACGTGTATGTACTGGGTAAATGACTTGTGACAAGATGCATCTTGGAAGAAAAAAAACTAATTCATTTACATAATTTAATTCCATATCCTACTAGATAATGTACCGAGATAGTCTAAAACTTCAATCAATTATTTCAAAATGGCAAAAATAGAAGCCTGATCTTGAAGATTTAAAGAATATATTAGACCTCTATAGACGTATGTATAGTGTAGAGAAGACATTGAAGTTTTGCCAGAATGGATAAAAAGAGAAAAATGGATGTAAAAATCTCTTGCATATCAATCAAAGGGCAAAAACCATAACTCCTTCTGAATTTTATTACTGGTTTACAGCTCTTCGCAAGCAAAGCAGGCTATCACAATTGAATAAATTAGTAAAGCTCAGTATCATAAATAAACACAAACGTTAAACAAATGTTATATATACTACAAGTGGTAATCCGACATTTCCCTTTTCCAAAGAAGATATTCTGATAATTTCTTTTTTCCTTTAATTGTTGTTCTGACTTCGTAATCTTTCTCTTTGTCCCGAGGAAGGGACGGGGTGTCCCCGAATATTTGACATTTTATTTTTTTTTTAATTCGTGTCAAATTTGGTGCTTAAAAATTTTAGCACTAAAAATGACTACATAGCGATATTTTTACATGTATGCGTGTTTATGTATGTGGAGAACTTTAAAACGTTTAAAATTTATCTCATCGACACCGAAGGTTTATTTGTTCTACTTGAATATGTGAACTTTTGAATAAGTACGACAATCTTCCTTGGTTGGATTGGGGGACCCATTCCAACCACGGACGACTGTTTTTCTTGTTTCAAAGTTCGCATAGGTAAATAGAACAAACTTTCGGTGTCGATGAGATCAGTTTTAAATGTTTTTTAAGTTCTCTTAAAATTGGACAGAACCGTATCTCCTTTAAAGTAAATAACAAGTTGCTGTCATTTAAAAAAGGGACTGCAATACGTGGACCATACGCATGCGTTTCTAACCGATATTCAATTAAAGACAATTTTTAAGTTTCTGAATATTCATGTAGATTCGTTCACATTTTCTACAATGATCTGCCTACTTTGACTGATAATATTTTCATAACAAACTTGTTAAATTTTATCTCCGATTGGCCTATAGTTTTGTCATTTTAAAAAAAAAACTATGTTGATACATGTAACGCACCCAAAACGGCTGCGACTTGACATCTGTTCTGGATTTGTATGGAAGAAATCTACCATAAGAAAAATAGATCTAATGACACACGTGTAGCACAGCTCTGTAGTACGCAGATTTTTTTTTCGGAGACCCCCTCCCCCACATGGAAAACTGTTGCAACAGGCCGGTATCAAACTTTACTTGGATTGCTGTATATCAAATTATATTACCAACCTTGATGCACAAAACTAATACCGGTGAAGACTTGTTCTTTTAAAACCTAGAACAAGTCGTTGAATGAAGTTTTTAATTCAAGTTGTTAAGTTACAATATGTATCTATATACTACAAGTTCTTTTTTAAAATGCTTGCGCCATAGAATCAATGTTTAGTTTGTACATAAAATATAATTATGCATAATAGCATCCGCCAATGAATATATAGATACGATATGCAAATTTAAAAGCGAGATTTGCCAATGAAAGGCATATTCTATTTCGAGTAGGGCGAATTATTCTAGTTGTCCAAAGGGTGAACTCTCTAGCATTCTCGCGCATGCGTAGTCTGACTTTTGGCATCCGGTTAAACCTCGCTTAAATATTTACTGCATTATATGTCGTATATGCTTTTTGTATTTAATAGCCATATAGAATAAGATACCCTTGATGATAATTATGAAGAAACATAAATCTGCAAGAGAATTTAAATCCGCGTTGACCATATCACCCTTAATGAAAAAAAATGTGGATTTATTTTCTATATTAAGCCTAGACATTTATTTGTATATTGAAGAGAAAGTTTTCAAAATGTCATTGCTCGTAAAAATATGTATCATTATTAAGTGCTTAAATTGCAATGAGGAAATAAGCATAATAAAAGAATTAATTTAAGATAACTCTTAAAGAATTCATGTTGTTGATTAAATATTTTGTGCTTAGTTTATAATGCATTCCTATAAACTCAATTAAATAATTGAATTTGAATTCAGATATTTTTCAGATTTGAAAATAAAACTTTAATTTACAAACTCATTTTAATTAAATAGTAATTAAATAGCAAATACTAGCAAAACGTGATAGTGAAAAAAAATCCACAGATCCACAGAAAATCCACACAATCCACAGATCACGCCGCGGGACCATAAAACTAAGACGAGCTCACTTTCCTCACTTTATCTCCAACTGATGTCTTTGGTAAAACCGAGACCATCGGACTTTGGCATCACCATCGCACTTTGGAGTCTTATATATATATATATATATATATATATATATATATATATATATATATATATATATATATATATATATATATATATATATATATATATATATAACTATAACTAACATTATTTTAACACAATGTCCATTTAAACAATGCAGATCTGGAGAAGAGTAAGCACAGACTTCTAAAATCACCAGAGGTGGAATTAGATGTCATAAGAGAGTGAGCATTCCCTCCCAACCTGCCATATCCACAATATAATGATTTAACCACTGCATAACATGTAAAATGAAGTAACAACTGCATGTAATGATTGATCCACCGGATATAAGCATTCGACCACTTCATATAATGACAATAGTAATGCAGATAATGATTGAACCATATTATATAATGATTTTACAACTTTATATAATGATTTGAAAACATCGTATACGAGATATGATGTAACCACTGCATGTAACATGATATTGACCTTGTGATAGCTCTTATTCTTTTTATCTGTGAAAATGTATTAGAAACTATTTCGTGGTTTTATTCAATAATCAAGTCGAGTTGAATTTTAGGAAAAAATATAAATTTAACACATCAGTGCAGGGACTTTGTCTCAGATCATTCTGGGTTTAACATAAGCTTTTATTTGCGAGATTCGGTTTCATCATATTAGGTTGTTTCAAGTGAAAATTAAACATGTTACAAGGGGGAAAAGTAAAAAAAAATTCTCGTAATGAAAAGGCAATTAATGTATAGTATACAAATGAAAAACGTTTTTCTTTGATTGAGAGAAAAAAACCAAAGATTGACTTGATCGGTTTTATTTTACACATTTGGTTTCATTAAATTTTCTTTCTGTCTCAAGAGAAATATTTTAAAGGCGCACACCGAAGTATTTGTGAACAGAAGTCTCCATTGCTTTCTCAGTTTAGGACATGTAAGGAAAGGCTTTAATAATATTCTGTCTGTATAATAAAATGGTCAAAATATCTATGTATTAACATGTTACAAATTGTTTATCATATGAAAAATGTCAGGGTTTTTTTTCTAGTTTGAAATCAAAAGACACACAGACGCATTAAGAAGGGCACTCATGTTTATAATATGGTGGGTATAAGTATAGCGGAGTTACTTTTCTTGATCAAAATCAACCATTTTTGGAAAACTTTCCGATAAGAAATTTCTCAATTTTCTAAGAAAGGAAATTGCGTAAGCATTAAGGCTGGCCTAGGGGTTTTTCCTTGCTGTTTCCATTTCAAGCCCATAGTACATTCTCAATTTCTCTTACTGATATAATTATAATTATTTGTACATAATTGACGATTCATTGTATACAGATAAGTAAAATATATCTCTTGTCATTTGAATACTGTCTACTTTTTTCGTTTTATCATACGAAGTTAATAAAGGTCCTCGATCACGAGGTGAATGAAACGAGGTAATGATATTCTCCAAGAAATTTTAGTTTCTCTTCTTTCTACATATTAAAGTTTTGATATGTTTGTTTGTTGCATTGAAATACGCACTTTCAAATATCAATTAGTTAATTGTATGTATAATTTACAAATAATCTGCTGATTCCTAATTGATTATATTTTAATATATATGGCATCTTGAATGACCATGGTTTCTTTGTCAGATTTTGTATTCATTTGAGGCAGAATTTATTCAAAATATTCATATGTCGGTAATTGACATGTATTGTCACATGAGCATGATCTTGTTTACATGTACAATACCTTGTATTTGAAAAGCGAACAAAATTGTTTCCATGCCTAATTATGCCTAGTACATGTACCTGTGTCTAGAATTAAATTCATGTTACTGAATGTGTTTATCAAAGTAGGTTGATCTATCTTGAATTTTGCTATTGAAAATATTTTATTTAAGTAATCTCGTTGCAATTTATTAAAAATGATTCATCATGTAAATCTTATATACAGTACAATGTGAGTATCAATAGGAGAACATTATACATTTAGATATGTTGAAGTATTAATTGACAATGGTAATATCCATTCGTGTATCGACGCGGTATATTCTAATAATCCTAATATAAAAGATACCACAGAGTCTGAAGAATCTATTTCGTATTTGGATATTTTACTTAAATAAAAGATTGATGGTAAATTAACAACAAAGCTTTATGACAAACGCGACGTGTTTAACTTTTCAAATATTCAACTTCCCACTTTTATGCGGCAATACATAATTTTATCATCTGCATATTGGGTTTTCATATCTCAGTTGATTCGATTGATTGATTGTATATTGAGACGTTACCAAGTACCGGTAGAGGGCTTCAAATTTTGACCTTTACTCGGCTTCTACGGCCATTGAGCTGGGAGGGATTTTTATCATCCCTGTCTTGACACGGGATCTTGGTTTATAAGTCCTCATTCGAAGGACCCGCAACTTTCACTTCAAGTGCATGGCAAAGGTACAGTTGCTAACCATTTTTCATCGACTTAAGTCAGTCGCCGAGATTCGAACTCCCGATCACGGAGCGAGCGCACTACCATCCGAGCTACCGAGAACGGTTTCAGTTGAATCACTATGTAAGAGCATACTCTACATATGAACAATTTCTAAAACGAGGTAAGATATTGACAAACAAATTGATGAAACAAGAATATCAGCATTCATGTTTAAGTAATCCCTTCTCAAGTTCTATGGTCGATATAATGACCAGCAAATACAATTTATTAAGTCAAATGCTGTCTGACGTTTTCCATACTTATTTTAAGCCATTATTTATACACTGAATAGTCTACAGATTAATTTTTGGTTATTTCCCGATCATGACAAGGAACACAAGGTATGACCGGTCTGCGGGGGATAAATATATACCTCAGTGGCACTTGATACATTTACTACCGGTACCTTGGATGTTTTAGAGTCAGTTTTTGCTCTAATTTGTATTTGATTTGTATTGTTTGAATGAGTTTTGGAACTTGGATACTATTTGTTATCAATGAACTATGTTGTTTATCCGTTCAAGACAAAAATGTTAAGGGGATTTTCAAAGAATGGCATGTATATGCTTTTCCATTGCAAAATTTTACATGGAGATAGAAATTGCATTTAAAAAAAATGACAATGTTCGCACATAGGAGAAACCTGGAGTCGAAGAACAACAATTTACAAAAAATACACGGCATTACAACCTTGACAAACATCTTAATTTCGTAAGTTCTTACTCGATACAATGGCCTTGTCAGCAAATACAATTTATCTTTGAGGCAAATGCTGACTGATGTTTTTTATACTCATTGTTAGTCCATTACATGCATTTATACACTGAATTGACGGCGGGTTTTTCCATTATTTCCTGACCATGACAAGTAGCACACGGCGGTTGTGATCGGTCGGCAGGGGAAGCACACTCATCCATGGCACCTGATTCCACCTCTGATGTTTTGGGGGTTCGTGTTTGCTCTGCTCCTGTTTTGTATTGTTTTATGGACTTTTGATCTTGAATACTGTTCGTTATCTCCATATCTTTCATTACTGTAAACTAAACTTTATTTAAAAGTACACGGTACCTATGCAATTTTAACATTAAACGATACCTGTGTAACGATCATGATCGTATGATTAATACCTCTTTTATTCTCAGTTAACTCATTAAATGACACACATTTTCATTATCAATAATAGTAAACTTCGCGTTTTATTCCAAGTTCTTACTTTCCAAATAAACCTGTTGTATTTCAGTAAGTCACGAAAGTGGCTTACTTAACCAAGATTTTTTCATAACAAGAGTTTGGAAATTAAGAAGTATTTATTATGGCAACATTTATATTTTATCAATAGCACAAGATATTTACATAATATTTTTACAACAAAAACTGGTGTACTAACAACCTATCTTGCTAATGACTGTCAATAGAAAAATAATGCCTACCTAACAGATGTACAAAAGATGTGTTAAAAAAAAAAATCCAAAACCAGTCCTACCGAATGCTAAGTCCGAAGGGAAGAGACCCATCCCTGTAAAAACTAACCGGTTTACCATAATAGAAATAAGGAATTTGAATCTAGCTCTAACATGCACGTTTCCGAATGTAAATTAAAGATTTTAACCAATCAAACATATTAACTGAAAGAGTTCTGATTCTTTGGTATTTTTCTGCATTTAGAGTGGTCTGCCTTATATCTAAATTCTACAAAAATAATTAACAGTATATTACTCTTTTTTTATCAATTCAAATATTCTTAGCATTTTAAAAGGCCAAGATAAATTTATTAAACATGTTATTTACATGATTTTTTTTCTATGAAAGTAAATAATAATGTTTTCTTTTCAATGCTTTATTGTTGAGTTTGAACATTTTTCCTGGGGGTAAATGCCACATATCATATAGTGAAAATTAAATAGATAAGCTCAATATGAACACATTTAACTTTAACCTTCGCCATAACTTTTGAACCATGAATAAAAGAGACTTCATATTTGGTATGCATACTCCACTAATTTAGCTCTTTTAAATGACACCAACGTCAATTACCTTGTGACCTTGACTGTGTCCTATATGCTAAAAATAGCTTTTTGAACCTTCATCATAACTTTTGAACCATGAGATATAGAGACTTCATATTTCGTATGCATACCTCACTAATCAAGTTCTTTCAAATGATACCAAGATCAATGACCTTGTGACCTTGACTGTGTCCTATATGCTAAAAATATTGGTTTTTTAACTTTGTTGCCGCTGGGCGCATTGTGTTTCACAAACACATCTTGTTTTCTCAATGTCCAAAAAACTTTTTGCACTGGTGTAGAGAGGGTCCTTAAACTTTGCGATCGGTTATCAATGCAAGGAGCTAGGTTCACTTTATGCATAAAATGACCCTGTACTTATATCAATTAATTGACTACGACCCTCTTTACCAAAATAAAGTTGACACTTAGTGCTTTCATTTCCTTTGATAAAATTTCTTTTTGAAAATCCAGATATTGGAACACAGGGTTTGAGAAATTGTAATGTTCTTGAAATTTGCAGAAAACATACGTATTTGACTACCTTCAGCAAAGAATTAAAATATGAGCACATCCCACTATCCAAAATATAATACATGTTTGTTTTGTTTTGTTTTTTTTTTTGTTTTTTTTTTTTTTTGATCTTCAGAAACAGATCTTTCATTATTTGTTTGCATATTTTGGATCGGAGGTTGTGCTCTATATATTTTCTAATTTATTTTCTGCCATCTTTCTGAACAACTTGTATTTATAAAGGTATGCAGATAAATATCCTGGGTCAAATAATTACAGGCACTACATAACAATATGATTCAAGAGATACGTCACCCCACAGCCGGTGATATACGCCTTCCAGGTAGGATTTGTTCTTTTTTTTATTTAAACTTGCTATTTAAATAAGAAAGGACTTTTGGTGATTTATTATTTAATCTCTTAAAAGATAACCTTTGCATTTGGTAATTTGAAAAAAAATAAAATGACTTTCGAATTGGTTAAAGAGTTGTAATTATACAGATCTTACAGTTGTGTTGCTATGTTTAAGAATCGATCACTATTTTGTATCACATTATTCCAATAATTTTCACGTTTATCTAGTACTTGAAATATGACATAGATAACGAACAAAAATTAAACTAAAAGATTTTGAATCAATACAAATCAGGAGCAGAGCGGACCTCAGAAAATATAAGAGGTGGGATCAGGTGCCATAGAGAAATAACAAACCACGTTGACCGATCACACCCGCTGTGTGCTCCTTCTCTTGATCCGGCAAACGAAAAAAAATCCGTATGGTAGGAAATTCTTTATATAAATAATGGCCTAACAATTTGTACATATAGAATATATTAAAAACATCGGTTATCTGTTACTGTAATGATGGACTGTATTTGCTTACAATGTTATTCTATATATCGGCCATACAACTTGGGATATCCTTGTTTCATCAGCTTGTTTGCTAAAAGCTTACGCAGAGCTTGTTCTTGCATATGGAAACGATGGGGAGACATAAAACCATTATGAATTAGGCGATAGGATAAATTGATTCAAAAAAGAAAGGAAATTTCGCGATAAAAAAGTTAAAGTCATCATGTTTATCATAAAGCTTTGTTGTCAGGTCACCATTAATTCTAAATTATTTTAATCTAAATGTTTGTGAATATTCATTAAAAAGTAATTTGCATTTATTGTTTTGTACATACATGTACATGTATAAATTTAGAATATAATCGATGTAATTATTATGAATACTTTTAATCATTCAAAAATATTATTATAACAAAACTGATTTACAACAGATTATATGGATGGGACTATTTTTGTCTTCCTTTGTACTTGCCCGAAAATTTACCCATAATTCAGTATCATCATTTTAGGGCCTCCTGTTCGATTTAGTGATTTCCCGAGACATGTTCCCACAGCGCCACCTACGCTAGGGGAACATACAGATCACGTGCTGAGAGATTTATTACAACTAGATGGGGATGAAATAGATCAACTTAGAAAAGATTTTTTTTGTTTTCTAATTTGGATTGTTGAAATAAAAGAAGATACTGAAAAGGAAAAATCTTTAGTTTTATTACAATACTGTTAGCTTGTACCTAAAATTATTCCAAAGATGTTTTTCAAATTAATACTATTTTCATTCAGTTTCATATCTATAAATACATCCAAAAAATCAAATAGTAATAATTTTATACAAGAGGCCCATGGGCCTTATAGGTCATCTGAGCATCATGCAACAACTTTCAAATGATATAATTTGGTTTATGTTTTAAGCTAGATGCTGTGGCATTCACAATTTTGAAAGAGGCACCTTGCTAATCATAACTATACACTTAAAGCAATTGCTTGGTTTGGTTACTTAATACCTAAAGGCAGGTTAGGGGAACAAAAAATGCATTTCAACTAATCAGCAATATTCAGCAATAATCAGTAGTGCCCCTACCACACATGAACCCCTGACCCTAGGTCCACACATTGCACAAATTTTGAAAAGGCACCATAGCTTGTCAAAAATGTTTGATTAATATCAAGGAACAGATTTCAATAAATTCATTTTCAGTATATAAGTAGAGCCCCCCCCCCTATGGTACACCTGACCCAGGGGCCTTGAAATTCAGAATTCTGGAAAAAGGGCCCATGCTCATCATAACCATATACGTAGTTCATCTGCTTATTACCCAGAAGCAGAGATTTTCAAAGATTTAATGTATTTTCACTATATAATTCATCGATAGAGCCCCGCCCTAACACCAAAACTCCTAACCTTGGAGCCATAAAATTCACAATTTTGGTAGAGGCACTCTTGCTCGTCATAACTATTTACTTACCGGTAGTTCATTTAATACCCAGAAGCAGAGAAGAAGATTTTCAAAGAATTAGTTCACTATATAATCAATAGAGCCCCACCCTTACACTAGAACCCCTGACCCTGGGGCAATAAAATTCACAATTTTGGTAGAGGCAATCTTGCTCATCATAACTATTACTTAGTTGGTCTACCGGTATATAATACCCAGGATTTTCAAAGAATTAATGAAGTTTTCACTATATAATCATAGAGCCCCGCCCTAACACCAGAACCCCTGACCCTAGGGCCATAAAATTAATAATTTTGGTAGAAGCACTCTTGCTCATCATAACTGTGTACTTAGTTATTGTATTTAATACCCAGAAGCAGAGAAGAAGATTTTCAAAAAAATAATGCATTTTCACTATATAATCTATATAGCCCCGCCCAAGCACTAGAACCACTGACCCTGGGGCCATGAATTTCACAATTTTGGCAGAGGACTCAATGCTGATTACATTCATGCCAACAGTTTGACTGCTTGATGTCCAGGAGTAAAGAAGAAGATTTTTAAAGATTTCATTAATTTTAGGATAGTTCTTTAACTTGACCAGCTTTTGACTATTCTGTAATCTTGAAAATTAATTGCGCATTCAGACTTCTTTTTACAGCTGGCTTGCTTCTCTGTATAGTGTACCTTTGTGATTAAGTTTCAGCAGTAAGGTAACTTTACTATATCTACATTGAAACACATTTATATGAAGCCATAACCTACGCCGACGTCATTACCGCAACAAGATTTGTCACTTTAAAGCTGAAGAATTGCTTTAAATATTTAAAATCGTGTACTCACATTGATATATTACAATGGCACACTCAACTATATAGACTATATTTTGATATGAAATGAGCAAATCTTTCCGTTTAAATGTTCGTTAAGTGATCAGTTTCTTATTAATTTCGATTTACTGACATTTATTTATATTTTTTTAAACCAAATGTTAGCCTCATAATGCTGATTATCATATTGAAATGTTCATATGGATGTAAGATATGTGTTTGGTTTTTGATATATAAGCAATACTTACAATAAAAGGTTGATTTCGATATAATTCATGATCGTTGTGGTGATGGCTTTGTGCTGTGGCAATGACACCATGTTTTGGTAATGACAGTAAATAAGAACACAGTACAATGGTAGTGTTTAAACAAGCATGTTTAATGAAATAAATCATTAAAAGGCCAATAGAGATGATAACAACATTTCTTGCTAAAAGAACAGACAAACAAGAGGCCCAGGGGCCACAGCGCTCACCTGAGCACATCATGCTTGAATTTACTCCACCACCCCCCCTCCCCCCCCCCCCACTTTCAAGCGTTCATCATTTGAACAAACTAGAATCTACACTACCTGAGAATGATTCCATATAAATATCACTTATCATAGCTTTGAAGTACTTGAAAAGAAGATTTTAAAAGGTTTCCCTATATATCCCTATGTAAAACTTGGGTCGGCCATTTTGAACCCACCCTAGCCCAGGGGGTCATTATTTGAACAAACTTGAATCTACACTACCTGAAGATGATTCCACTTGAGTTTCATTTTTCCTGGCCCAGTGGTTCTTGAGAAGATTTTTAAAGATTTTTCCTATATATTCCTAACTGCACTACCTGAGGATGATTCCACTTGAGTTTCATTTTTGCTGGCCCAGTGGTTCTTGAGAAGATTTTTAAAGATTTTTCCTATATTGTCCTAAGTAAAACTTGGGTCGGCCATTTTGGCCCCACCCTTGCCCCGGGGGTCATGATTTGAACAAACTTGAATCTGCACTACTTGAGGATGATTCCACATGAGTTTCATCTTTCCTGGCCCAGTGGTTCTAGAGAAGAAGATTTTTAAAGATTTTTCCTATATATTCCTATATTAATTCTGGGTCAGCCATTTTGGCCCCACCCTTGCCCCAGGGGTCATGATTTGAACAAACTTGAATCTACACTAACTGAGGATGATTCCACATGAGTTTCATCTTTCCTGTCCTAGTGGTTCTTGAGAAGAAGATTTTTAAAGATTTTTCTTATACAATCCTACGTAAAACTAGGGTCGGCCATTTTGGCCCCACCCTTGCCCCGGGGGTCATGATTTGAACAAACTTGAATCTACACTACCTGAGGATGATTCCATATGAGTTTCATTTTTCTTGGTCCAGTGGTTCTGGAGAAGAAGATTTTTAAAGATTTTTCCTATATATTCCTATGTAAATTCTGGGTCGGCCATTTTGGCCCCACCCTTGCCCCGGGGGTCATGATTTGAACAAACTTGAATCTGCACTACCTGAGGATGATTCCACATGAGTTTCATTTTTCCTGGCCCAGTGGTTCTTGAGAAGAAGATTTTTTAAAAATGCCATTAATTTTCAACAAATTCATGATTATCTCCCCTTGGAAAAAAGCGTGGCCCTTCATTTGTACAAACTTGAATTCCCTTCATCCAAGGATACTTTGTGCCAAGTTTGGTTGAAATTGGCCCAGTGGTTCTTGAGAAGAAGATGAAAATGTGAAAAGTTAACGACGACAACGACAACAACGACGACAGACGACGGACAAATTTTGATCAGAAAAGCTCACTTGAGCCTTCGGCTCAGGTGAGCTAAAAATCATAATAAACGTCTAAACAATTAAACTACATATTAAACAAATTAAGTTTGACATTACTCAACCATTGCCAAGATTACAGTTATAATGCCTGTGCAACATATTCCCATTCTGACTTAGAGAGCTGAAAATGCCTTGAACCGACACTAGCTGGTTGTTTAATAAACAAAATTATATCCTTATGGTCATACCAAAGCAGATCCTCGATCATTGGTCAAAAAAATCTGTTAAGACCAATTCTATGCATAACCTTAACGTCTACATCAGTTGCGTCTACATTTTGTACAACACCGAGATTCGGCAGCCCATCATAGCGAACGACACACCACTTTCCAAGTTTACTTTCGTACAAGCATTGCTCAACTTTATGATGCTTATCAGATGATTTGAGTACTGTCGATCTATCAGATGATTCGAGTGCTTTTGATGATCCTCCTTCGAAAGTAAACACTCTCAGGTCAAAACAGATACATGTTTGGTCTAAGCATAAACCCTTACCCGTAAAGACCTCAGCCTGTTAGTCTGAACCTAAAAGTACATTGTGTAAATATTTATCAATAAACTATTTAAAATTTTTGTTTTGTTTTGTTGTCTTTTTCTTCAACTATTCATGAATTACACCAAATTAACATTTCCAAAGAAAATGCCTCTGTTTTACTTTTTGTTGAATGGTTTATTTAGCTTCCTGAAATAACTTTAAGGTCCCTTATAATATATTAGGTCATTTATGTTCAGATGCATTTACTGGATAATAAAAAAAAAACGAAGCTGAATAGAGCTTACCTCCTCGAACCAATCTTATTACATGTGCATTTTTAAAAATTTTTGTTTCGCTCACATACCTGATGTAGTTTCATTGTTCCTTGAATTGCTGTTAAGTCTGACGGTATACATTTTTCAACATTCTTGATATTGTTTTCGTCAAGATACAACTCCACCTTCAATTTCTGTAGAGCAGAGTACATGGACTTGGCATCTACTATGCTACCTCCATTTGCAACAGAGGAACCCGCAGCCCTTTTTATTGCCCCTCCTATACCATCAGCTGGTCCTTTGCCGTGACCGGCTTCCAAAAAGTTCCACGACCCTGACTTGAATCCATTTTCCAGATAAAGAGTGCAAAATAAATAAAAGTTCTGTTTACAGCGATACTGTGTAGTAGGCCAATCGCTAATGAAATGAACTGTGTCAGTCTGGGGGTTCATTTGCAAAACGCTGTTTAATACTGGCTTAAGATGAGCCCAAATGGCAGCCGGGCCATGCTTATTGTGAACAGACATGGTACAGAACGAAAACATTACATCGTTGCTATTATACACAACACCTGTGTGAAGTGTGACCTGAGTCTGACTGTCTCCAACGTGGACGCTCTGAATTTCTCTATCATATTTACAATTATAATTTTCGGAAAAGTCCAAGTGAATGGCAACTTCGTTTTCTTTCATATTCTCTCTTAGTCGTCTGAGAGTTTTATACTGGTGTCGTACATTATATATGTGGCGGCAAATTTTTGACATGTTTTCATTAAAGTCCTGAAGCAATGACAGCACTGAACCACTCTCTTCTTGTCGCACAGTCATTGACACTGTGGAAATATTTTCTTCTCCGTTGTCTTCTTTTTTAATTTTTTCTATGCGCCGTGTTGTCCATTTTTTCAAAGTCACTTCCAAACCTGGATCATGATCTTTTAACCCTTATCTTGCTAATCGCGGCATTTGCCGCGGTCGGCAACTTTACGTTTCAGTGCTTTTCGCGGCATAAGTCGTTTTTGAATATCGGAAATTCCCATTCCTATTTTAAGAATAAAAAACTCTTGTAAAAACGATTTTTGTGTTGGTATTTCATCATATCCGTTTTACACACCGAAACACTGTTTATAAGCCCTGATTTCATTGGTTGAAAGTACAAAAGCTCATCAAAAAGACGCAGGTTGTATTCCTTGTTAACTTCAGTTACAAAAATGGCGGAATGTATCGACAATGACGATTTCTTCCTAAACAACGCCGAATAACCGCATTTATCTTAAATTATCTTGGTAATTTGGAAAAGATATTGCTTTTGAGTGCTTTGAGTATGTTCGTTTTATTAATTTCAACGAATTTATACCGGAGATGTAGATATATTAGTTGGATAAAGTTGGTGTTATGCAGACGACGATATACACGAGAACTGGGATGTTGTGGACACGTCTCCGAAATAAAACGTGCCAATTTGAGTTCTTTGTTCTTGTTTAGTATTTTCCTTTTACAATTATTCACACCATTGAAATAAATAAACATAAATAACTGAA
Source organism: Saccostrea cuccullata (assembly GCF_032062105.1). Lineage (NCBI taxonomy): Eukaryota > Metazoa > Mollusca > Bivalvia > Ostreida > Ostreidae > Saccostrea > Saccostrea cuccullata. The sequence continues at coordinate 78,166 of NW_026920228.1, forward strand.
TATTTTCTCTAGTTTCTTGGTTAACGAGGTTTACCTGACGTACCTGTCTTACCTGAGCGTACCTGTATCACAGTAGATATATGTATAGGAAAAAGTGATGAAATATCATCGCATCAAAACTGTTTTTGATTGAAAGAAATCGTATTTGTTTTAATAGAATGAAATTTTAGTGTAGTTTTGTGTAGAATGCACATGCATTACCTTTTCTTACCTGTAACTTACACAGGTGAGTTTTTAGAATGAATCTGATAATGGAGTGACATTTGTGCTGATTCAAACTATAAAAATTATATAAGGATTAGGGATGTATCTTAAGAAATAAAAATTCTACTGTAATTTAAAGACACTAATATTTAAAAAATGATTTTATTGTTTTATGCAGCACCCTGTTATAACATTATACAAATATTATAAAGCATGATAAGGGTTAATGGAACCTTTAGCCGAGCGCATGTTTCACATTCTCTGTACATGCACTTTTGTTTATCTTCACTGCAGCAAATTTTAGATGTGAGAATGTTAATATCTTGTGTGGATGAAATTTTCAAATCGTTTAGCTTGTCTATCTGGTACTGCATGTTTGCACATTTAATGAAAAGGCATGTTTCTCTGCATTTTTGCTTGACAATCCAAAACGGTATTAACTTGCAGAAGAAAGAGTATGACAGGGAATTTTGTGGATTCTCGCTGTTGAACTTTACATGTAAATTCACCAAACTGTCACTAAGATACCTTTTCTGCTTTTTTATTTTGTGGCGAGTTATGGTTTCTTTCTTGACAGTTGTCGTGCGACTATCATCGTCTCGCTGCAAAAATACCTTCACGTACATTCTTAGCTCTTCCATACGGCGATTTCTCTGTACTTTTCTTTATAGTCTATTTCTTCTCGTATCTTCCTACATCGATCAAATGCCAATTGCTTGAAAGCAAACTTTTTCAAGCGGTACTTCCGAAGAAGTTTTGACGATACCACGTTTGCTATGATCCGTCGATTTCTCTGCTTTTGTGAGTTTTTGTATTTTTCTTTTATGCTATTTACTACAGTGTGATGAAATAGAAGAGTACGTCTAACTTCTTCTGTAACATTTTGTTCCCCTAAAAGTTGATCAGTTTTCGATCTTGGAGAATCTGTGCCTCTTGGGGTATGATTTTTCTTCATTCTTTGTAATCTTTTCTTATACTTTTTCAACCCTCCTCTCCACCGAAGGGAGTTTTACTTTCATCTGTTTGATTTCTCGATATGCTTTGGCTCTATCTTTTCGCACCCTTTTCCTTCCTCTTGTGCTTGTGTCTGGTCTCCTTTCCATCGTTCCTATAGGGAAATTTGGAGGTGTCTGTGCGATCGACTGCGTCTAATATGATTTTATCTTTCATTTTCTTGTTTCTTTGATTCTTCCTCCATGATTTTCTTGTAGCCCTCTTTTCTCTTTCAGACATATCTTCAATTCCCTTTATGTCGCCTTTGTTTTTTCTTTTTCTGTATCTTTCTCTTTCTTTTTCAAGATATCTTCTGTGTCTCTCTGGGTCTTCTTTTTGACGTTCCCGCCATCTTCTCGATCTTTCTGTAGAAGTCAGTGGCATTGTTTCGAATTGATAGCTTTGGTAACTAGTTTAAGATGCTCCTTTGATTTTTTTTCATAACAATCACGAGCGTCACATACAGTTTTTGCCCATATACTTGCGGTATTTTCTGTATGTGGAATGTTAACTACAGTTGATAATTCTTTTTCAGATTTGATTGTGATCTCCTCTGCTGCTAATAGCTTCCTTTTAATTTCCAGTGACTGGATATCCATGCCTTAAAAAAAAAGGTTAAATGTGGTTTAACTAAATTAAAACAATAACTTATTTCAGGGTTATCAACAGGGAGTGTAACTATAAAATTTATTGGTTTGATTAGTGTTTTTACTTAACATGGAACGGTTTTGTTTCGCTATTAATCGTATAAAATCCTAAATATATCATTACCGAAACGTTAAAGTCATTATCACAACATCCCGTGGGGACCCGGGTTAGAATAGGTCCTCAGTACCCCCTGCTTGTCGTAAAAGGCGACTAAATGGGGCGGTCCTTCGGATGAGACCGTATAAACCGAGGCCCCGTGTCACAGCAGGTGTGGCACGATAAAGATCCCTCCCTGCTCAATGGCCCTGAGTGCCGAGCATAGGCCTAAATTTGCAGCCCTTCACCGGCAATGGTGACGTCTCCATATCAGTGAAATATTCTGGAGAGGGACGTTAAACAGTATACAATCAATCAATCAATCATTATCACAACTGTAAAATTTGTTGTGGTAATGACCGTTTCGGAAATGATGTTTCTTTATTTCATTTGATATAGGGGGCTTGTAGAAAAGATAATGGCGGGTATATTTTCGTTTTCCTACTGTCTTCATTGTGTATTTTTCAAAGTGCGTTTTGCGAAGAGAAAATCAAGAGCATTCTTGAAGATACCGAATGTTCGGTAATGACAATAAATAAATGTACAACTTATAGTTACGATAAAAATGATTGATTTTTTATATAATTCTTACCTCGACATTGCCACCTTCTTCTGCATGCTAATGGAGATGGGTATGTTGACAACGTCATACAAATATGTGCTTAAGTCACAAAGAACACCACACAAGTCCATTGAAATCAGTATCACGTTGCGGAAATGACAAAAACATTCGGGACAGATTTATATTGAGTTTATTTTTTAAATTAAAGAAATGTGAACGTTTTTGTTTATTTATGGATGAAATTTAATTCCTCGGAAAATAAGTTGGTAAAAAGAAATAGGGATTTTTTTTTTTTAATAATCTGAATGACTTGCACTTCTTCAGAAATATAAAAGGGACATGGATATTATTAAGAAGTTCTCATTTTAATGTCGCTTAATGTAGATGAATTTTACTTCAATTAGATAATTAGCGATACTTTATTATAAAAAGAAGGTTTATTTTGTCTATGAACAAGAACAATGTCTAAATAATTTTCAGGAATTCATAAATATTTGGCCAAATTTTCCGGGACATTGTTTGCCGTTGTAGAATTACCCTTTAGTGGTTTTTGCCCCACCCCTCAGGCCCAAGGGTGGTGAGGAACATAAAATTCACAATTTTTGTTTCCCTTTACCCATAGATGCTGTATACTAAATTTGATTGAAATTGGTTCAGTGGTTTCAGAGAAAAAGCTGAAAATGTTCAAATGTTAACACACGACCGACGACGACGGCCGAAAACGGATAGCAATATAGGTCACCTGAGTGACTCAAGTGAACTAATAAGAATAGTTACATGTAGGCCTACTTCAATTACTATAGTAAATAAAGAACAAACTATAATCTACCAAGCTTCCCAAAGATATATTGTTTGTTATATGCTCCCCTTGTTCACACACGTTCTTTAACTAAGCTTAGACATTTCCGAACTTTCATAGACTTATGAAGATGAAAATATTTTATTTCATTTAGTAATGAAGTTACATGAATATTCATTCAATAGATGTATTATATGAAGAATAAGGATATGAAAAATAACTGCATATGAAAATTAATTTAGAAAATAAAATTATATAGAATTTATAATATGACAATCACATATATTATTATAATATATATTTCTTAACTCCACTACATCGTTTTTTAATGTCAAATGTCAAGTTCAACTTTATTTTTTCGTCATAACAGTTTTGTATTGTTTTGTAAAATAAGGATCATTCTTTTTCTCATCTCCGAAAATAAAATGCTTCTCCATTTGTGGGGAGTACTTCAGATGCGGAGCTGACTTTCCATACACTGCTGCTACCTCCCGGAGAAAGTGGGGGGCGTTCCCACAACACAATCCAACATACTGGACACCTAAGGCCTTGCTCTGTTCCGCGAACGTCCGAATTTCCTCGCGAGTACAATAACAAGAAGAAAGATCCAGAGGAAATGCCATTTTCTCTACAAATCAGAAAAGAAAGCTTTTTCAATTTGCTGTAGGACAGGAAGACTCTTTTTTTCTCTTTAATGTTGAAATATTTCCAAAAGCTTTTAGGATATATTTTACTTTAATCCCTTCCCATTTCTTAGCTGCAGATCTGTAGCGTTATGGTTTTATATACTTGTCTTTGACCATAACGCCACAGATCCCGTAATGCAAAAAAGGTGCAATTTACGGCGCAATATTTTTTGCGCACTTTTGGGGAGAATTTCTCCACTTTCCAGCATCGGTCAATTAACTACCTTTCACTCCCTAATTCTAGGCACATTATTTAACTAATCTATATATTTTATCCAACTACCTACCCTTTATATTCGTCTCTACAAGTGATATGCTCGCTTGATTAAAATTATATGTTAGGTTCACTTCAATTTATTTTATTGCCTGTAGAGACAACTATAAATGGTTGGGAGGTGGATAAAATATACATATTGGCTACAGAATGTGTCTAGAACTAGGGAGTGAAAGGTAGTTGATTGACCAATGCTAGAAAGTGGAGAAATTCTCCCCAAAAGTGCGCAAAAAATATTGCGCCGTAAATTGCACCTTTTTTGCATTACGGGATCTGTAGCGTTATGGTCAAAGACAAATATTTAAAACCATAGCGCTGCAGATCAGCTACAGATCTGCAGCTACCCATTTCTGTGAAGCTATCAAATCAATGTATGTGTATAATTATCGTTTAAATGATAAGCTTAATGAAGATACATACATGTACACTGTTAAATCAACTGCAGATACACAACACCATACATTTTGTACAATACAATATTAAATATTTTTATTATGCCCCGTAAACGAAGTTTCAGGGGTATATAGTTTTTGTCGTGTCCGTCCGAGTGTCTGTCTGTCTGTCTGTTTGTCCGCAAAAACTTTAACCTTGCCCAACTTCTGATTTAGTGGAGCCATGACTTTCATATTTCACAAGTGTATTCCTTGTGACAAAACCTTTCTTTGGGTACCACCAAATTTGACCTTTTGACCTTGACCTTGGAGTTTGATCCACTTTCACATGAAAATTTTAAACTTTTACTTTGGCCATATCTTTTGAACAGTATATATCAGGACATTTATACTTTACATATGTATTCTTTGTTAAAAGACCTTTCATTGGATACCAACAATCTTGACCCTTTGACCTTGACCTTGTAGATTTCCGTACTTGTGAAAAAACTTTAACCTTGGCCATAACTTTTGAACGGTAAGGGATAGGGCTTTCATAGTTCAAATATGTATTCCTTGTGAGAAGACCTGTTATAGGATACCAAGAACTTTGACCCTTTGACCTTTGAGTTTCACCTACTTTTAAAAAGCAAACCTTGACCATAATTTTTACAGGGTTAGGGCTAGTGCTTTCATACTTTACATATTTAATTCTTGTGACAAGACCTTTCATTTGATAACAAGAACTTTGACCCTTTGACTTTGACATTGGAGTTTGACCCACTTTTAATATTTTTTAACCTTGGCCTTAACTTCTGAATGGTTAGGGCTAGGGCTTCCATACTCTACGTAAGTATTCTATGTGGCAAGACCTTTCATTGGATACCAATTACCTTGAACTTTTGATCTTGACCTTGGAGATTTTTGTACTTATTGCAAAAACTTTAACATTGGCCTACTTTCATTTTTCACAATTGTTTTTCCAGTGAGAATACCCTACTTTTGGTACCAATTAATCAAAACTGCATTTAAGAAAAGTTTAATCTTTGCTTTGTTGCCATACGGGGGCATCAGTGTTTCACAAACACACCTTGTTAAAATCTATTTTAATGTGTATATTGAATATTTAAAAAAATATATTTTAACGGTTCACCTGTTCCTGGCACTGTCAAAGAGAAAAACGTCACTTGATTCTGATTGGTTCTGTAAGGAACAGGCAGCGCTGCGATTGGTCCCTGCAAATTAGGAAAATACTAACAAATACTGAGTTATTCAATTATAATTTTTTGATATTTAATACAGGCTCGATCTATAGGATACTAAACAGAATAAACATATTTCAGTTTTAAACATCTGAACTAGAAAACGATTATTCTAGTTTGAATGTAATTGATGAAAGTCTGACAATATACAAATTGGTGTAAATGAATGATAAAAGGAAAAATGGAATCCGGAGATATGAATAAAATTCTTACTTTACAAGCCTTTTGAATAAGTGTCAGCGGCTCAATTATTGTTTCTGGACCCCGCCCACAATTAACACCTACTACGTCAGCCCCGGCCTCCTCCAGTCGTCTGCAGGCTTCGTCCACAGGTATCCCGTCAATCATTACTGTCGTCATAGGGACCGACAACGTTATCACAGAAGGTAATCCTGCGAAATCAAACAGTTCAAAATATGTCGGCATGTTCACTTTTTTATGTAAGAAATCGATATGAATAAATATTCCTTCTAAAAACAATTATCAGAAATTGTAATGCGCAAAAGCTAAAAATGTGACTTAATTAATTAGAGTCACAGACTGTAAAATACCTTTTAAATAAGTTATAATAAGTTATTTGATTAAAATCAGATCCCTTGAGCCCATTCCATAGATCGCAAAACACAAGCGGATCAAAGACTTTGATTTTAATCAGATTAATTGTCAATAATATCAAAAAGATTTCCCTAAATATTATTGCAGAGGTGTCAGAAAGAGGCCTTGTAAGGAAGATTTTTTTACATCACATGTACGTGTACCAAGCTCCTTCAGAAGTTATCGGTGAAAAGTGTTAAATTTGCTTGATATATCAGTAGTTATCAACTGGAATCGACTGCAACCAGTCACTTAAAAATTACCATATATACCTTTTCCAAATTGTTTGATGCATTCCAAAGCAAGCATAGCTTCTCCAAATTCACTAAATGTCTCAGCAACGATAAAATCCGCATGTCCTTCCACCGCCCATTCTATTTGTTCCTGTATAAAAAGGTTTAAAATTGGATGTAAAGGCACTATAAGCGAATGAATTTTGAGACGGACAAATAATTTAGATAACAAAACAATTATTTCACGAGGGACTAGAAAAGAAATGTGGACTGGGGCTATGGTTTGGATCTCAACCTAATTCAGTTCAAATTCGGTCAGTCAATCCGGTCAGTTTGGCACCTAATTTAAATGTTAAAATGATTCTAGACCGTTATACAATAAAATAAAAATGATTTTTGGATTTACTACTTTCCTAATATAGAGAATTTACACTTACCTGCCTTTCATCGCGAACATTAAATATTGATGTAAATCCTAGATGGAAGCGTGATAATCGGCTTTCAGTACTTTTAGTACTTTGATTTTTTATCTTATTCCCTATAGAAAAAATTCATATCAGTTTAAGATGAAAAGATTTTTAACATTTTTCTACTTGAAATACTAAGTATTGTTTCTCTTACCTTAAACATATCTCTTGTATCCTGTATTGCCTGTTCGTCTCCTTTTTTGTAAATGGTGGAGTTACAGATGTTTCCTGCCATCAATGTACCTGTGTTGTCTGCAACTTCCCGCGCTATTTGTAAAGCCTTCATATTCATAGCTTTTAAGTCCGACTCTCTATTAACCAGCTTTAGTTTTTGACGATGGGCGTAATACTGCAAAGAATCAAGATTATTTTTATGATTTCCTAATTAAGTAGTTTTTATGAAACAAAAAGTCAGCAAAGGGGCTTTATCTGTCTCTGATTATAAAAGCCAAACATAGGCACTTGTTTTGGTAATAAATGGAGCAAGTACAAGATCTTAATGCAGCCTCCCATGTACAAATGTCTCTAGTCATTCCAATATGATTTATTTTCGAATGCATATAAAAAGAACATATTGCTAAAATGCTAGGATTATTTTGCATACAAAGAGATAGAGCAGGTTTGAATCTTTTTAATGCAATGAGAATGAAACTAGGATCAGATTAAAAAAATAGGGACATGATGTGTTAAGATACATAAAAGTTATCGTGACCTCTGTTTAGGTCAATTGAATTGACATTCAATGACAGTGATGTGTCATTAGTGATCGTCCAAATTCAAAATGGCCGTCGTAGTAACGAGACGCTTAGGAAAATAAAACACAGAGATAAAATTCAAAAATGTTGTATATGTATATTTTCCCTAAATAAGGGAAGGTAGTATAATACATATAAAAATACATGTTATATTTGGACTGATGGAACAAGGCTTACTTAACAAAGACTTATCTTGGCCATAATATAAAAATTACCGTAAAAGCGAGAACAACGTCGCTACCAGCATGAACATATTCTTCGTGTAAGGATTTGACAAGCTCCGGATGATCGAGCACGACTTCCGGTACAAAACTTCCGGATTTCAAATAACCACGTCTTTCAAATTCAAATATATATCCCTCTGCCACAATGAGGCTCTCACCATCCTTCAACCTCTCCCGTAAACCTGTTGAAACAAGATGTGTTTGTGAAACACTGATGCCCCCGTATGGCAACATAGGGAAGGTTAAGCTTTCTCAAATGCAGGTCAAATATGGTCTTACCTAAAGTAAGGCCTTTTCACAAGAAATACAAATGTGAAATATAAAACCCTAGCACCACCTGTTCAAAAGTTATGACCAAGGTTAACGTTTTTAAAGGTAGGTCAAACTCGGGGGTCAAGGTTGTTGGTTTCTAAAGAAAGGCCTTGTCTGAAAAATTACATATGGGAAGTATGAAAGCTCTAGCTACTGTTAAAAAGTTATGGCCAAGGTTAAAGTTTGTAAAAAAAAAAATAGGTGAAAATGCAAGGTCAAGTTCATAGGGTCAAAGTTGTTGATATCCAATCAAAGATCTTCTCACAAGGATTACATATGTGAAGTATGAAAGCCCTAGCCTTTACCGTTCAAAAGTTATGGCCATAGTTAAAGTTTTTTCGTAAGTGCGGATATCTCCAAGGTCAAAAGGTTAAAATTGTTGGTTTCAAATGAAAGGTCCTGCCACAAGAATTGATAATTGAAACATGAAATTTCTAGTATCTACCCTTTAAAAATTAGGGCCAAAGTAAAAATTCTTTTGTGTTAAAATGGGTCAAAGGGTCAAGGTTTTCGATATCAAATGAAAGGTCTTGTCACAAGAATTAAATATATGAAGTATGAATGGCCTTGTCCTAATCCTTCAAAAACTATGGTCAAGGTTGTATTTTAAAAGTAGGTCAAACTCTGAGGTCAAAGGGTCAAAGTTCTTTAAATCCAATGAAGGGTCTTTTCACAAGAATTACATATGTGAAGTATGAAAGCCCTATATCTTACCGTTCAAAAGTTATGGCCAAGGTTAAAGGTTTCTGATAAGTACGGAAATCTCAAAGGTCAAGGTCAGAAGGCCAATGTTGTTTGTACTCAATGAAAGGTCTTGCCACAAAGTATACATATATGAAGTATGTAAGTCCTGGTATATACTGTAAAAAAGATATGGCCAAAGTAAAAGTTTGGAATTTTTGTGTAAAATGGGTCAAACTCCAAGGTCAAAAGGTCAAATTTGGTGGTACTCAAAGAAAGGTCTTGTCACTAGGAATACACATGTGAAATATGAAAGTCATAGCTCCATTAAATCAAAAGTTATGGGCAAGGTTAAAGTTTTTGCGGAAAAACAGACAAACAGACAGCTAGACAGACGGATGGACACGACAAAAACTATAAACCCCCGAAACTTCGTTTACGGGGGCATAAAACATCATGAGAGAATGCAAGTTCTCTGTTTTAAAATCTAAGGGAATATATAATTCAGTAGTGTATATTGCACTGATCGATTATTTGTGACGGCTAAATGTATTTTTGCTTATTTTCGTTTTATTTTGTCATTAAAAGTCTTATCCCAAATTATGATTTACCTACCTTTTGTGGACATTTTCACTCCGTTTTGAAGCGCAGAATGATTTAGATAAGTGTTTTGTGTTATGGAGCGTAACTTATGTCGAAATAACCCAGTTTTTCAACCTTTTTGCTTTCAGTAATACAGATTTGCAAAAATATTAAGTAGATCACATGATTGTTTTTTAAGGTTGAAGAGGAATATGATAAGAATGAATGTAAAATTTGATATTGCTCTTTACAGAGAAAGATAGGATCAAGAAAAAGGTATGTTTATTACTCTGCGCCACGAACAATATGTACGGTACAGTTCCGTGATTCCGTTTATAATATGGTTCTAGCCTCCAAATTTAATGATCTTGGATCGAGTTACGGTATCTGATAACGTGGCGTTCATAACGTGTAATATTTACATTTTCAATGTCTTCGTCCGAGATAAAATTACAAAAAGTAAAAATATCTTATTTCTACATAAATCTACTGGTTCATTGATAGGCGCGGTTTTTAAAAAAGTCACGTACGGAGCGGGACAAATAGAGACTGAAGCGGGGCTTGTATCACGTGAATTTGCAGATTCAAGAGCATCTAAATTTAAGGAATAGCTGTCAGACGTTTTGGTTTCATGACAATGATCAATCAATTGGCTTGCGTGATAATGTTATGTATATAAGCAAATTATCAAGCAAGCCACTCTCTTGATCACATCGTGACACAAAAAAAATTAAACAGTTGTTCCTCTTACTTCGCTCTTGTAAAATGAAATACATTTCGAATTCTAAATCCTCTTAATTGAAGGCCATTGCAATTAAGTTGATTCGAGGTTTTTCATCGATTTCTGAAAGGCTTTAAATTTTAGTCTGCCATGGCCACCTTACTTAGCCAGGTACAGGTTGCTCTGAATAAATATTTATAGATAATGTTTCCAACGTCCCAGATTTTAACCAGGATCTATCGTATCTTTTTTGAAATGGGGTCAAGAGTTGAAGGTTATTCTATTGATTCATACACATTTCGGAAATATGTTAATATGTACATTCCTTTTTTTCATTAAATACAAATAATATGCTATATTTACAACATGATATATTTTTAGTTTTTTTTAAACCATGCTTAAAGTTTGATAAATGAGTGTCCCACCCTAATATCACAACCCCTCACATATGGTGCCGATACTTTCAAAATTTAGATAGAAGCTCCCTTCCTAATCATAACTACAATGTAGGTGCTTCTCAGTGGTACAGTGTATGTCTGCTTGGTATGCAGGAGCTAAAAAATGAAAAATATAAATGATTTTCACAGGCCCGGGTTTAAACTGAGGGATCCCTTGGCCCATTGACCAAGAATTTCTCGAATTTAGTAAAGTAAACAGTGCTTATCATTGTTACAGAATATGACGTACATGTAGTTTGCCTGCTAGAGGCCCAAGAGCAGAAAAGTCTTTTTTAAAAGAATTAATTTATTTATTACAAGATCAATAGTTCCTCGCTCTAACATTGGAACCCTAGACTCAGGAACCATGAATTTCATATTCAGCTTTGGAAGAGCTGCCGTCTTCATCATTGACTGTACACTAGTACCCAGGATCGAACTTCTTTTAATACCAATTTTTTTTACAAACACTACCACTTACCCTTTTTTATACAAAATTTTATTCACAAATAAAAGTGAATAGGATTGGGCTGAAGGCAAAGCCTATTTAAGCCCTCTTTTTTGACCTAAACTGCAACATACCTCTTGCGAGGGGGGAAGATAAACCTACGCCCCAATGCTCAATGCCTATATTATATCTACTAGTATCTTTGCAGAAAAGGGGAGCCCCCACCCCTTCCCGGTTCCGACGCCTCTGGTCTGTTCCAAGGACCAAAACTCTTACAATTTGGGAAGACACGCCAAGCATTGCTTATCATAACCATGTACTTTATTTGTCTGTAAAATGTGAAAAATATAAAATACATATTTGTAGAAAAAAATACCGTGTTCATAGGAAAATAAGGGGGCTGCCAAAAAGATACTTTTTTTGTTTGGATAACTACTCCTTAGTTTCCAAGATAAAGGTGTTCAGGTGCACATGCCGGAATATCAGAACTCTGCATATTGTTTGGATACTGAATTCTTGTTTCTCCATGAGATCACACATCCATTGGATACTATACCATATTTCACCATCAGTTTTTATTGCAGAGACAAACATGGAGTACGTGTACTATCGCGCAAGAATATGACACACAACCAAAACGCATTATTTTAAATAAATAAATGTGTTTATTAAGTGCATACATGAAGTGATCAATAATAATTGTTATTTTTTCATGAAAATAATAATTTAATGTCTTGACAACTTGTTATATAAAATATTTTTACAATGTTTATTTTTGAAACCCATTATTAACCTTAGACTTATAGTTGTTATCATTGTTGATTATCAAAAATAATATACATGTTTATATACATCAAATCAATATTACACTGCAGTGAATTGATCTATTGGCAAATAAGTCCATTTTACAAAAGGAAAATAAAATACTAAATATATAAAAAAAAAAATATAATATAATATATCAAATACATGTTCATGTACATTATGACTATAAAATGAAAAAAAATTCAATACTGATAGAATACGTCATATTGAGTATACTGATCACAAGATATTCAATACTTTCTTTTCAATATCTAAATAAAAAAACAACGAAGAAATCAGCCTTGAGCAGCAAGAGTACTGGACCCTTTATCCTCCATAAACTTGTTAGTCTGGAATCCGGAATACACATACGGACTGGCTCTACTTTTAAGCGATGTTCCGACTTCCGTATGCTGATCATGTTGTAGATTGTATGCATTCGGACCTGGTCCTTCCTCAACTGATAAAAAAAATTAATATTATGTTTTGAAATAAAAAATATCAGGTGTTATCATAGATGCCTTTCTTTTATAACACTTTAACATGTGCACTTGTATTATTTTTGTTGTCTTTCTGAAATTCATGTTGTGGGGATTTGTAAAGTTTATATCTCACTGTGAAATCGCATACTTTTGCATGCTAGAGGTTCACGCCGAGATACATGACTGTACTTTTGACTTGGCGCCGAGTAATCTCTAGCAAACATTGTAAAATATTTTCGCCGCCGAAACTCCAAGTAGAAATAAATCGTTTTATTAAAAAAATTTAGTTTTTGACATTCAAGTCGTGTTTAAAATTCGGGAATGAAATGCAAAAATTCTGACGAAAAGAAAAAGTTTTCCGCTATGAAATAAAGTTGACTGAAATTTTGTTTTCTATGGGGCACCGTTTTGGTATTAACTGCCAAAAAGTGTTATCACCTATTCGAATAAGTGATATCACCTATTCAGATTTTGAATAGGTGATATCACCTATTCGAATAAGTGATATCACCTACAGGCGCGGATCCAGAAATTTTTCAAAGGGGGGGTTGAGGTTTTTTTTCAAAAGGGGGGGGGGTGAAGGCGAAAACAGTTAAAAACGTACGTTGTACACATGCATATAGTTGAATAACTCAATAGAATATCGATACAGGGTGGAGTATGGTTTTTGAAAGTGGGACGTTGATCAATCTGGGAAAAAGTACTTGTATACATTACCAGAAAGTTTTTGAAAAAGAAAGGAAAATAAATCCCAGAACCTGAAAATCCTATTTTGTAAAGGGATGGGGTTTTATTTTGTTTTTACAACCAAATTTCTTTATATATTACAACATTAGCCTTTCACCTTACATTTTCTGTAGTAAAAACACAACCAAAAATTGGAACTTTGTAATTTCTCTTTCTTTTTTGCAAATCCAAAGGGGGGGTTGCAACCCCCGTAACCCCCCCTCTGGATCCGCCACTGACCTATTCAAATAGGTGATATCATCTATTTGATTTGAATTGGTGATATCACCTATTCGAATAGGTGATTCATTTCCAATAGTTGATATCACAAATTCGAATATGTGACATCACCTATTCGAATAAGTGATATCACTTTTTCGAATAGGTGATATCACCTTTTGAAAATGAATGGGTGATATCACCAATTCGAATAGGTGATATCACCAATTCGAATAAGTGATATCACCTATTCAAATAGGTGATATCAATTTTTACCAGTAAATACCAAAGCGGCGCCTCATAGTTTTCCGACTAGCGATCCGTTAAGTTAACGTGAAGCAAAATCAAAAGTGCTTCAAGTGACAAATTAAAATAATGACAAATTGACAATTTTGATTTATTCAATGAACTATGATGCAAACCAAAGGCACCAAACTCGCTTGAATTTTTGACCCCCTAGCATATGTCTAATATATGTATAAAGAGCTCTTTATAATATACTAGGGGTTCAAAAATTCAAGCGAGTTGCTCTTTATCATATACTAGGGAGTCAAAAATTCAAGGGAGTTTGGTGCCTGTGATGCAAACTGAATAAATTATTTCTTGTGATTTTTACCTCCCATGCAAGGATTTATGAATTATTTATTTATGATTTATGTATGATATATTATGTATGATATAATGTTTTCTGTCCAAAATGTCGGATGTAAGGTGAGGTATATAAGGAGCGTAGGGACGTTAACCGAGTCTCTCACTTGTAGGAGTACGGAATCACGCCACTCTGACTGTTTTGAAAATTGATTGTTTCTTTATATATATGTTTGTTTATCTCCCTTCGAGAAATTTTTCCTCACAGCGAGACTCCTCCACTGCAAAATTAGTCTGTCTCCATTGAGCAGTGAGGAATATTTTCGTGCCAGCACCTACTGTTACATGGGACCTTGGTTGATAATTTACGTTTCATCCTAGTCGCCCGCTTGGCGCAATGGTTAGAACGTCTACTCTAGAGTCGCGAAGTATGGAGTTCATCCTTACGTCGCGGGTTCGAATCCCACTGTGGAACCAAGGAGACCGGTCCTATGGACGAGACTGTTTAAACCGAGGTCCCGTGTCGCAGTAGGTGCTGGCACTGAGAAGACCCTCCCTTCTCAACGGCCATGAGTGCCGAGTATAGGATAAAATTTGCAGCTCTCCAATGTCAAGTGGAAGCATCTCCATATGAAAATTCTCGAGAGGGATGTTAAACAACATACAAACAAACAAAGAAAAGTTTAATCCTAATGACCGGTCTCCACCTAGCGCAGTGGGATTCGAATCCGCAACGCAAGGATGAACTTTTAAAACAAATCCTCTGAACACTACGTTATGACGTGAAGTTTATGCTCCTGAATCACAATGACCGTTGTAAGGGTTGAAATGGTTCGTTTGTTTGCTTGTTTAACGTCCCTTCCATAGAACGATTGACATGAGCTGTAAATTTGAAGCTCGCTGGTCTGAAAAGAATCGGGATGGACGACCACAGATGTACAGTGTCACACAATGAAAAAAAATGTATTTATATTGCGCACAAAACTTTATGATCGTTTCTGGATTAATTTCTCTGTGAAATTTCTCCAGATATATACGCAATTATTTTACCTTTGGAGCTGGGGTGTCTCCCCGTCATGGAGTATTTGGGGGCACCGGGGAGATCCTGTGGGGAATATGTGGCAGGCCCGGGACTTAGCCGACCTGAAAAAAAAGAAACCCCAATTATAATTTTATTTTTTTTTATCAGTCTAAATTTCTTCAAATTCGTTGTTGTTAAACAAGTTCATTCATTATTCGGGATTTCAAACAGTTAATAATATTAAAAGTAAGATATGAAATCCTGAATTTGGGTACACAGTAACACTGTAAGAGAACACTGTATATACACCTTCTGTATATTGACGTTTAAGGTAGAATAATTCGTGTAGACTATCTTAGATATCAAATCTTAAAAAAAAAACTATCCAAAAAATTATTTCAGTTAACTCGCTATCTGGGATTTCAAATATCGTATACACAGTACCTGGGATATCAGATTTATAACATACTCGTACATGTACTCACTTTCAAGGATATCAATCCAGTATAAACTTAGCATCCGGGAATATTAAATCCCAGATACTTACTATCCGGAATATCAAATTCACTATCTAAAGATATCAAAAATAGTAAATACGAATTCACTTTACGGGATATCAAATAGAAAAAGACTTTTAACAAATTAACCAGTTATCAAATCCAGTTATCATTCACAATTCGGGAAATCAAATCAAGGACTATCCAGGATATTTAATTTAGTATATACTCACTATCTAGGATATAAAATACAGTATATACTCACTATCTGGGATATAAAATACAGTATATACTCACTATCTAGGATATCAAATACAGTATATACTCACTATCTGGGATATCAAATACAGTAAATACTCTCTATCATGAATATCAAATTCTGCTAGATAATACTCATTATCCTGGATATCAAACACATTAAATTAAGAATACCCCCGGTAACTATCTGGGATATCAAATACAGCAAATACCCAATCTCTGGGATATCAAATAAAGTTAATACTCACTATCTGGGATATCAAATCGTTTTCCCATGGAGAAGGCAGGGCCCTCTGGCACTCCCTTTTCGTACTCGTATTTGTTTGGGGCGGGATTTTCGTCTGAAAATGAATAAGCACGATATTATATAAATATATAAAAATTTTCGATGTTACTCTCAGCTACATGCAATATTCATTATATTATACTGAATGTTTTATAAAAATACATAGAACAGTGAACCGTGCGCGCATAAATTCTGCGCAGTCGCTATTTTTTGGAATATCACCCGTCGTCAAGCAATGTTGACTGTTGCTACGCTGGAGGGCGTGGCTTCATTATTCAGCGGGTAATAGTGTTTTTCAACAAATGTTTTTCGAGCAATCAGATTCAACTTATTTACATGAAAATATAAAAAATTATATAAATCTTGCATGTAGTTGAGTGTAACATAGCAAACTTTCGTCCCAAGCAAGAAAACCACTGTCAACTGAGGAGCAGTAGTAGAGTGTAACATTGAAAAATTTCACCCCAAGAAATCCATTGTCAACCGAGGCGCAGAAAAGTTAAAATGTAGTGCTGAGTTTCATATTTTCAAATAGCATAAATTGCTAAATCTCACTTAGTTTCTCTTGGAGTTTCTCTCCAATTTTGTAAGCAGGAGAATCATTGGCTGAGAACTTCTTCCGGGTACTGTAACTTCCAGGTCCGGGTAAATCAACGGAGTCTGACGTCAAAAAGGAGTGTAGATATGATTATTAAAATTGACATGTCTCTAGAAACACGAAGTGTAAAAAAAAAAAATCCATTTGTTCTTTTTACAAATTTATTTTAAAACCTTTATTGTATATTAAGGTATAAAATTATTTATTTGGCCACAAATTGCTAAAGAAAAAAGCGCATAATTTTAAAAAAAAAACTATCAGCTAACCAAACATCATAAATTAAACATTAAAAACTCCATCACTATGATTTATACCATGATATATTAGATATATTACAGTCATATCTATGTTGCTTACAGGAGAAGAAAAAACACTACCTTTTGGAGTATAATTCAGAGAATCCGGGAATGACGGTTTTGTTTTTTGGCGGTTAGTGAACATCGGGGTCTTCCGGAGGTTTGCTTTCGTTAGGGTGTAATCCGTGGGACCTGGTCGTGTTGGCTCTGGATTAAATTGAATGTAACAATTTAGAGGACATCTAGTTGAAGCTTGTAAAATTAAACTTGAAAGCTTCAAACATATTTTCATTAGGTTAAGGAACATTTATTTCTGTAAGATATGAATTTTTATTTTAAGTCAGTTATATTTTTGGTAAGAATTATATACTGGTGCTTACAGATCACCGCTCTTTTCATTATAAATGAGAACAATGCATAAGTTTTTAAAAATACCCACAATCTGCATATATAAAAGCTTGACACTATGAAATCTAAAAGTGAAAGCTCAGAAAAGTCTAAGCTTTGAACTACATGGCAAAATTTGACTGTGTGTAAAATATCACATTGCAGTACTTGTAAAAATGACCCTTATACCAAAACAAGAGGCCCATGGGCCACATCGCTCACCTGAGCACATTGGCTAGGAAATAAAAGCAGAAATCACTTCAGTATTGAGAAGTTTACATTGGGGGGTCTGGAATCTTATATTACCAACTACCTGATGATGCTTCCATACAACAAATGCCTTTGCTATTTTCGAGCAGATGATTTTTTTCCTGTTTATTCATTTGACACCCCCCCCCCCCAATTGTGGCCCAGTCCTACCCCTGCCAGGAGCCCTCATTTGAACCAATATGACTTTGTACTACCTGCGGATGCCTCCATATCAAAATGATTAAACATGGTTTTTCTGTTCTTGGGGAAAAAAATTCCTTGATAAAAACTTTGATCCCCAATTGTGGCCAACCCTACCCAACCCCTACTTCCCGTTCATGACTTGAACAAACTTGAATCAACACTACGTGAGGATGCTATAAAAATATGACCAATCATGGCTTTATGGTTTTTTAAAAGAAGAGTTTTAAAGAAATTTCCTATGTATTTATTCCCATGTAAAACTTTAATTGTCCATTGTGGTCCCGTCCTCCCTATGGGTGTCATGATTTGAACAAACTTGAATCTACCGGCACACTACCTGAGGATGTTTTCACATAAGTTTCATCTTTCCTGGCCAAGATTTTTCCTATATATTTCTATGTAAATATTTGATCGTCAGTTGTGGCCCGCCCTACCCTGGGGGTCATGATTTGAACAAAATTGAATCTACACTACCTGAGGATGTTATCATGTAAGTTTCATCTTTACTGGCGCAGTGGTTCTTGAGAAGAAGATTTTCAAAGATTTTTCCTATAAATTCATATGTAAAACTTTGATCGTCAATTGTGGCCCCGCCCTACCCCCGGGATCATGAATTGTACAAAATAGAATCTACACTACCTGAGGATGCTTCTACATGAGTTTCATCTTTTCTGGCCCAGTGGTTCTGGAGAAGATTTTCAAAGACTTTTCCAATATATTCCTACGTTAAACTTTGATCAGCCATTGTGGCCCGCCCTACCCCCGGGGGTCATGATTTGTACAAAACAGAATCTACACTACCTGAAGATGCTTCTACATGAGTTTCATCTTTCCTGGCCCAGTGGTTCTGGAGAAGAAGATTTTAAAAGATTTTCCTATGTATGCCTATCTAAAACTTTGATCGTCAATTGTGGCCCCGTCCTACCCTCGGGGGTCATGATTTGAATAAACTTGAATCTACACTACCTGAGGATGCTTCCACATGAGTTTCATCTTTCCTGACCCAATGGTTATGGATAAGAAGATTTTTAAAAGATGACATTAATTTTTTATTAATTCATAATTATCTCCCCTTGGAAGAGGACTTGGCTCTTCATTTGAACAAACATGAATCCCCTTCACCCAAGAATTTGATTGAAAATGACCCAGTGGTTCTTGAGAAGATGAAAATGTGAAAAGTTTACGACGACGCAGACGACGAAAACGACAGACAACAGACAAATTTTGATCAGAAAAACTCACTTGAGCTTTTGGCTCAGGTGAGCTAATAAATATCGCTGAAAAAAATAGATTGTATTTGTGCTAAGATGAACACGGTTTTAAGGAATCGTGTAGCCACTACTATAACCTCCCCGAACACAGCAAACACACTCTTCAAACATTTGTACCTCCAAAAAGGGATTTGAGTCGCCTCCCCTTGAGGG
Source organism: Saccostrea cuccullata (assembly GCF_032062105.1). Lineage (NCBI taxonomy): Eukaryota > Metazoa > Mollusca > Bivalvia > Ostreida > Ostreidae > Saccostrea > Saccostrea cuccullata. The sequence continues at coordinate 97,554 of NW_026920228.1, forward strand.
AGACGGCAGGGGAAGAAAACAAAGTCGAACTGTTCACTTTATAATCGTTTGGTCCTGGTGTTTTATCTTTTGTGTTAATCTCGGGTTTGATATACATTGGACCACTGTTTCCTTGGAATGGTCCACCATAGTGATCCCGAACCCGATTGTCTTTTAAACCATTGAAACCACTTCCGATTGTTGTTTTAATGTTGTATGAACCCGGGGCGGGAGCATCATTAGATTCAGCAGGAAGTAAAAATGTAGCGTGATATTCTTTCAGGTGATCAAATCGTCGGGTTCGGTCTCCTTTAAAACTAACACCAGGTGTATTCATTTCAACAAATGCCCGCTGTCTTGACTTTTGCTTCGTTTGTGCTCTGCTTTCAGCACGTGATCCCTTAAACGATACTGCTGCAGTTTCTGCTCCGATTGTGCTTTTAATCTCGTATGCTCCTGGTGCTGGAGTTTGATCAATCATATCCGGAACTAAGAACACAGCATTCTGGGTCTTAGCTGTGTCAAACTGTCTATGCCTATCTCCCTTCATTGACACACCCGGAGTGGTACCGACAGCTACAGGAACGTCGTACATTTTATCGTTCCTTCGATTTGTCGACAATTCAGGACCGATATATGTTCGGCCAGTGTCGGTCTGAAATGGACCAAGGCTACTTCTACTACCTTTAAAACTCGGAGACGGGGAATGAACTCCCATTGTTGAGCCAATATTATAACTTCCGGGCCCAGGCGTTTTCTCTATAGTTTTTGGAAGAAGGAACCCACAGTTCAGTCTTGGTGTTTCATTGAAGTTTCTTTCACGATCTCCTTTCAAAGAGACCCCTTGCGTTTTTCCGATTGATGAGGGTATATCGTAAGTTTGAGGGCCCAGTAGTCTTGAGCCTCTTTCATCAAACTGGGGTGTTATGTGCATTTGACCTCGATTTGACTGAAACGGTCCACTTCGACGACCTTTTAATGAAGCTCTACTACTCCCAAAACCAAACTTTTCTTCCACGTTGTAAGCATTTGGACCGGGCGTATCATCTACTAAATTTGGCAGAAGAAAACAAGCCTCTTTTCTGGCTGAATCGAAGTTTCGTTTCCGGTCACCTTTAAATGATACTCCTGGTGTACTGCCTATAGTGGTCTTCATTCGATAAGAATTAGGGGCCGGAGTGTCCTCGAAGTACCGCGGACTCAGTATGTCAGACTTTGAACCAGTGGTGAAGAATGTCCGCGGACTGAGATCGTTGTGACTCAGCGTCTTTTTCAGGTCGAGGCGGGGAACCCCTATGTGGCTACTAGAACTATTCAGATCCATCATTGATCTCGCAAAATATTGACTCATGATTCTAGTGAAGTTTTATTTTCTTTGGCTTTAAAAACTGAAAGGTTTTTATATTTACACTATATACCTATATAGTTTGTCAGAGCCTCAAAATCAATGATTGTTTCAGAATGAGATGTCTAATTCTCGACTCTGAAACATTACTGGCGCCACAATCTGGACGTTTTATGAAATATCATTCACTTGTGATCAGGGTGGATTTTCGTTACAGTACCTTCAGGATCAAACCACTTGTATGCCAGGGTTGTAGCTTTGTTGTCTCTGATAAGGGATTCCGGAAGGTAATATCGTGCAGGAGATGGTCCACCTTGAAAATTTAAAAAAGAATGTGGTTTTTTATCAAATATTTTTCATATATTGTAAGAAAATCCTTTTGACATTCGAAGGACCCCTATGCACTGATGGAAATATATCTTTGAGAGAAGCAAATCATATAAAATCATATCATAGATTATAAAGATAAAAATATTGCGTTATAGATCAATTATTGTGCAAGTGTATGCAACAAGATATTTATATAAGAATATTTTTATCCTAAAACATCCTCTAATCGTCCTGGTGAATTAAATTTAATAATATTATATAACCTCAGAGTAATTTAAAAAGGAACTATAAACATATTGAAACTGAGAAGAAACTTCCTTATTTACCCTAAGATGTAATTCATATAGAGTTCAGTTGTTAAGTCCGAGAGGTCATTCAGGGTGCTTGTTACTTGTTTCACTTGAGAGGTATTATCACAGGTTCTTAAGTGTTAAACTTGAGTAATTAAGGTTACTTGTACTTGCTTAATCTGAGAGGTAATTAATGTTGCTTACTTGTTAAACTTGAGTGATAATTGATGTCGTTTACCTGTTTGACTTACGTGTTGAACCTGAAACATAAGTAAAGTTGCTTACTTGTTTAACTTGAGACGTAATTAAGGTTACTTACGTGTTTAAGCTGAGACGTAATTAAGGTTGCTTACGTGTTTTACCTGAGACGTGATTAAGGATGCTTTCTTGTTTAACTTGAGACGTAATTCAGGTTGCTTACTTGTTTAACTTGAGACGTAATTTAAACTGCTTACTTGCTTAACCTGATACGTAAGTAAGGTTGCTAACTTGCTTAACCTGAGACATAATTAAAACTGCTTAATTGTTTGACCTGAGACGTTAAGGTTGCTAAAGTCTTTTACAAGAGACGCAATTAAGGTTGCTTACTTGTTTAACTTGAAACTTAGCTAAAGTTGCTTACGTGTTTAATCTGAGACGTAATTAAGGTTGCTTACGTGTTGAACGTGATACGTAATTAAAGTTGCATACTTGTTTAACTTGAGACATAATTAAGGTTGCTTATGTGTTAAACCTAAGGCATCATTAAGGTTGCTTTCGTGTTTAACCTGAGAAGTAATTAATGTTGCTTACTTATTTAACCTTAGAAGTAATCAAGGCTGCTCACTTGTTTTACTTGAGACTTAAGGTTGCTTACGTGTTTATTCTGAGACGTAATTAAGGTTGCTTACTTATTTAACTTGAGACGTTATTAAGGTTGCTTACTTGTTCGACTTTAAACGTAATTCAGGTTACTTACGTGTTTAATCTGAGATGTACATGTAATTAAGGTTGCTTACTTGCTTAACTTGAGATTTAATTAAGGTTGCTTACGTGTTGAACCTGAGACGTGATTAAGGTTGCTTACGTGTCGAACCTGAAACGTAATTAAAGTTGCTTGCTTGTTTAACCTGAGACGTAGTTAAGGTTGCTTACTTGTTTAATCTGTGAGGTAATTAAGGTTGCGAGGTAAGAAAATAGGTAACTTTTTCGTATTTTCTCTTTTTTATGCAAATTTACATCGGTTTAACTTGTTTAACAGGAGAGGTAATTAATGGTGCTTTCTTGTTTAACTTGAGGTAATGAAGGTTACTTACTTGTGTCTCTGTCTTTCTCCTGCCTCCTGCTCGCTATGATTACAGACGTGGCTCTACCAATAGTAGTACCGAGATCGTACGTGTTCGGCGCAGGGCTGTCCTTATTAACGGCTACAGATATAATACATAATCTGCCATCAGCTCGGTGTGCAGAAATTTACATATAAATTTTGTTTTCAGTTGGAAATTTTGATAAATTATGGATCCAGAGTATATATATAAATTCTAATTGTATACAAGTTATTGACTCTCAGCAGACATTAACAAAAAATAAGTTTTTATTTTGAACTCCAGTGCAGAAGAATTGTTTATGAATTGATTACTTTTTATCAATTAGTTATCCCATCACTTAACCGTACTTTGTTGAACATTTGGAGGGGGCGGCAGTTTACAACCAAAGGAGTAGGACGGACCACGTGACGTCGGGTTAACAATGTAATCACAGGGACCTGGAATGAAGGCATAAGATGCAACGTCAGGAATTGCCACTCAACGTTGTAACGTCAAAACGTCAATATGAATTGTTAACGTGCAGTGTTTAAAGAATTACATGTAATCCCATTGAAGTAATTATTAATAGTAATTTGTTGACAGAACCTTGGGTAAATATACTTTTTTCGATGAAGCAGGTCATCAAAACAAACTACGCTGTATTTTTAATTTTCTATCATTGTTTTCTCTCTTGCATATTGAAAATTCTGCACTTGGATGGATTTAAAATTTTAACTACATTTGTATGCGATACTAGTAATCGTTTTATGGTGATCATTTAAAAAAATCAACAGAAAAAAGCAGTTTAAGGATACAGAGAAGTGATAATCAAAGATGAACATGTTAAGTATGAAGGGTACAACAATACGCAAATAAATTAATAGGAAATGCACATTGACGTATGTCCCAAATCGTGCATTCATAGAACGTCATACGTCATTTTAAGCAGCTGGGGACATTTCTGCAAGACATTTCGATTCTCTAGTAATTTTCTTATTAACCGGTAAGATCTTATGAAACCTTTATGTATCAAAAGTAATTTCTCAGTACTTTCCACTGATATAAATTTTAATAAACATTGCCTCTTGAATTCGGAATAAGTTAATAAACTATTAAATAATATATATTTGACATTGCGTCATTTACGCAGCGGGACATATTTGCAAGACACAGATTATGTTCGATTAAAAACCTTAGCGCCTGGAAAATTTTGATTATCTTTTTGGAACAAGTTGTTGTTTAAAAGTACTCATTGTATGTCAATTCAAATTTGTACATTTTACCGACAAATTTTTCTTTTTTCACGATGGAAAATGCGTTACACTAAATTTTCATTGAATGGGACATCTTGAAGGACTTTTTTCAAAGGACGTGGGTATCTATTCTCTTAACAGAGGTTGACAACAAACATAGGATGTCTAAATATGATGTAAGTGAACGATCCTGTAAATTATCAAAGAGATGCGAGAAGATTTTTCAACTTTTTTCTAAAATAAAATCTGTTGAAGGTATTTTTCTGTTACAACGGGACAGGACGAAAATTGACGTTATTCCGGAATATTGTAGTCTGTCAATGTGTACATACCTTGTAATAATACTTCTTTTTGTTACAACATTATTGGTGAGAAAAAAATCCTTTGCTTTCATATGAAACACTACATGTTTATTATCAAGACTGTACTGTAAATGTAAGCTCTAAACGGATTGAGCGTATTATTTCCTATTAGTAGCAATTCCTGACGTTACGTCATAAACGTTACATGTAGCTTAATATAGAAAGTCTGGCCGGGTACATGGACGTCAGAATATTAATTTTTGAGGAAAATCATTGATAACATGCCTGGTGAGTACTTCCAAACTGTCGTCCTTGCTACTCCAAATGATTTCTTTGGACCTCGACCGAAGTAAGAGGAATTTGGTCTATAATTCGGTCCGGGTGTTGAAAAACCTATAAATTGAAATTATGTTATATAAAAAAATTATATACCACCAATAAAATAGTAATTGTGAAGTGTCTGGTGTAAAGTTTTTCTCGGTATTCCATAGCCTACCTTGGGAGTCCACGGGCTGAACCTGACTGTTGGGGGGACCGGTATAGACGTCAGCACGCTGCTTGTGGGCGATACTAAATTTTGGACCACAATTATTTCCTACCTGTTGATAGCTAGAGTTGTACTTCGCTGGTCCGATAACTGTACAGTACTTCTCAGCTAAGAGTGAAATAAAAAGTACCTATGCTCATTACTGGAACAACGAGAAGTCTTAATGATACATTAAGTTCTTTGTCAAATGCGTAGTATTATATATAAGTGATTTTTTTTTTCTCTATGTACATTTATGGTTATTTAGGCAGTCTGTTGGATGTCTTTAATTCGATCCCAAAATTATTTATGCTTATAGGAATACTTAATTATTCTACACAAAACCATCTCACCTTCTTCGTCAAATGAACATTTACTTCTTCCTTTGAAAGTAACTGTTTTGTTTTTCCAGATCAAGTCCCCGCTGGTAGAAAAATCTGAGGGGCCGGGATTACCACTGTCTGTCAAAAAGCAAAAAATACTCATAACTTTATTAATTTCTTCGATTTTATTTTAATTAAAACCCACTCGCAACAAAATTTGAGTCTATAGTAAGTTAGTGGATGAGTGAGTTAGTCTCTATAGTAAGTTAGTGGATGAGTGAGTTAGCGTCTATAGTACGTTAGTGGATGAGTGAGTTAGTGTCTATAGTAAGTTAGTGGATGAGTGAGTTAGTGTCTATAGTAAGTTAGTGGATGAGTGAGTTAGTGTCTATAGTAAGTTAGTGGATGAGTGAGTAAGAGTCTATAGTAAGTTAGTGGATGAGTTAGTTAGTGTCTATAGTAAGATAGTGGATGAGTGAGTTAGTGTCTATAGTAAGTTAGTGGATGAGTGAGTTAGTGTCTATAGTAAGTTAGTGGATGAGTGAGTTAGTGTCTATAGTAAGTTAGTGGTTGAGTGAGTTAGTGTCTATAGTAAGTTAGTGGATGAGTGAGTAAGAGTCTATAGTAAGTTAGTGGATGAGTGAGTTAGAGTCTATAGTAAGTTAGTGGATGAGTTAGTTAGTGTCTATAGTAAGTTAGTGGATGAGTGAGTTACTGTCTATAGTAAGTTAGTGGATGAGTGAGTTTGTGTCTATAGTAAGTTAGTGGATGAGTGAGTTAGTGTGTGCCTAACGTAAGTGACGCAAATAATTAAGTCGGGATCGATGTACACTCTTAAGAGAAGATGCTATGCTTTAATGTTATTGGTTTTTACAGACTGTAGTCAATGACAAATTATACATGTATTTTTATATCATTCATATGCACATATGATCGCTCTTAATTATTTCATTCAGAAACATTTTTAAAAAAAACACTTGTGCGTATTTGAAATACAGCATTATAAAATTACATGTAATAATTTTGTATTCAAAAAAGAGCTGAAGAGTTTTAATTTTCTCTTTAAATATCGAATCTTACCTTTTCTTGTTTGATGTTTTCCGGAAATAGAGTAATGGGGAAGTGATTCCTTATGACTGATTAAAGGTAGATAATCCGCGGGTCCAGGGGTTGGATCACCTTAAATAAAATAAAAATAATTTTTAAATGAAGTGAAAACACACAACAAGTCCTAAAGTTTCTTGAAATCTACTTTTAGGTATCTTTTTTCGAGCTTTTTTTTTTTTTTGGTTTTGGTTTTGGAAATATTTCGTGCTACAAAATTAAAGCAATTTTGCATAAAAACGTGTAAAAACACTCAAATATTTATTTATTTATTTTATTTCATTTCAAGACAAGACTCTACTTTATACAAAAAGAACAAAAGTCCACATTTTCATATAGACTGCATATACATGTATATAAATAGCAGGCAAATCTCTGTTTATCATGCTTTTTTCTGGTGGAAAAATCCTAGACTTTATCCGAAACTGGTTTAGCTTACATATACTAATTATTGCGCATGATTCATAATGAAAATATTTTACTATATATATTTTTATGTAAAAAAAAAAAACTTTAATGGATCTCCTTATCCTTAGATCGGGGTAATGAAATGACAGTGACCCCAATATGACCTTGGGCTTTAAATGATATAAATATTGTAATGGTGGATATCGATATCCACTATTACAATATATCTTCATGAGAATCTATCTCTCCTCGGCTACAGTGGCACTGATTATCAAATTTGGGGAAATCCATTACTGTACTTTGTGATTTAGGTCTTCTGACATATATCGTTATATGTGGAATGTATTAGTGATTATTATATGGCTCTCAGACATTCACATTATCTGAAAATGAAAAAGAAAAAAAGACCCCGTGCAAATGATTGATTAGCAGGTTATTTTGTCGGCTTTTCGTTTTAGTATAACTTTTTCATTATTTTTAAAATAAAAAATATAAATTATTTGATTCAGATACGTATTATGTAGATAACGAACATGTATATTAGTGGCACTTGAATTAGTATTTTTAACTTTAGGAAGGGGCGGGGGATCTTAACTTAAGGAAACAATAAAGACGGCCTACTGAAGTCCCTTGTAGATTTATGTAGTTAGAGTGATCTGCTCTTTGGTGTGATATAGAGTAAATGAAATATAAGTACAGTGTAACTGACTTAATTTGATTAAACGTGTATAAAACATTATTTTTGACAAATATATGCGAAAACATTGTAAACTTGCACACATTTTCGCATACTTAAGGAGCAACATTGATTTATTGTTATTCATGCATTTATTTTTGGATTTTTCCCTGGAGAAATATGACAAGAATCCCAATTTGAAAATGAAATGCAAGATAAACTCATCTTTATATGATATATCTTTTCGTAACTGTTTAGAGCTTTGTTAATCATATTTTAACATTATTTTATATACATGTATGGAAGGAAATTATGAGAAAATACCTGCATTGACAAAATGGATATCATCTCCAAAACACAATCTATCATGTATAAATGTACATGTACTTAACTTTTACCTATCAAAAGATACTGTTTTTAAAACATTCCATGCGATCACATTGTTTTGTAGATAATACGATGTTAAGAAAACGAGTGTTATGTTTCGATGCACATGATCATTAAATTAAACAGTTCTTCGTTTAATTTTCAATCGAGCAGTTTTAAATAACCAATACACAAAACGCAATGCTATACAGTAAAATCGATCAGTGTATTGCAGTGCTTATCGACCCCTTTATTTTATGAATCAGTAAACGTTACTGTTGTCCCAGACATTATTTTGTCAGCAGCATTATCAATTCATTAGAGTGCACATAAAACGTGGAGTGCCAGACGATTGAATTGCATTATTCAAGCAATTAAATGGCAGTTCCGACGTTCGAATGCAATTCTGTTTGACCGTTGACGGTTCTAAAGTAATGAATAAATCTTACCCCTTTTGTTGATTATATCGAAAATTAAATATATTTACCCTACTTTTTGAAAATAAAAGAAAGTATTGTTAATGAGAAAATGTAGAACATAAAATATCCTGAGATGCCTGTAATTAGTCAGATTATATATTTATTTGCAAGATTATCGAAACGTGTATATGATTCTTTTATGTTTGCAAGTGGCTTTTCTCTCAAAATTTAATGTATACGAAGAGCAAAATCGCTTGAATAGATCTTTTTAATTACAGTTTATACACTTTGTACAAAACGTATTTTCCAAAACGTATTAATATTAAAGACCCCCCCCCCGAAAGGCGGATCCAAAACCCTCAACTTTCTGTAAAGTTTCCCATATATTAAAGTACCTTAGGTGTTGGTATCATTTCTCTTTATCGGGGTCCATAATTCTATGTTGTATATTAATGATAGATGTGTACAAACATTAGATATCCCTTCTTATTGAATTTCCTTTTACTAAACATTTTTTTTTCTCTTTTATTTATCCCCCTGTTTAAATTGAAATAGAGCTTGACCCCCTCCTAACCTAAAAAAAAAATTGATATTTTTATATGCATGATGGCGTGAGTTGTATTTTGTATATTTAGTAACCTTTTTTTTCAGAAATACCGAATATTGATATCAAACAGATACTCACCAAGTGACGTCAGGGGTTTTCCCTCCGGGGGAACGATATAGTTCCCCATGGCATCTCGAGTGACTAAAAATACATACGAACAATGGTTAACACGAAAATATTTTGGACAAGCCATGTAAAGAAAATCATTCTTACACTTTTATAGTATTACATTTACAGAATTTTATAATCAATCATTGTATATATTTGACTCGGCTATATTGAGCAGAGTTTTGAAATTTCCTTTTACAAATTACAAGCACATGTAAGCAAAATTAAAAGCTGCAGGTTTTTTATGAATAATGATTTATTTTAGAAAAGTTTCTTTTCATTGATTATAGAATTGTTACAGACCATTTATGATCATTGAATTTGATACCTCTGATAGGCAATGACCACAAAGAACACGTGTATTATTGTACCTTATATCTTTATCTCATCATACATATCTTCATACAATATGCGATATATTTCCATATTTTTCCATTCATTCGCTTAACTATCGTCTCAGAAAAAAAACACATGATACTAATAGACATTCTCATATTTACAACAATTTGGAAAATCGGCGGATCGAGCTTCTTTCGATTAAGGAGAACAGAAAATGTCATTAAATTTGGTAAGAAATATACATATAATCATATAGTTTCTCATTAATGCATAAACAATGTTTTTAAGCAAATTGCAAATTTTTAATTTATAACATTTGGACGCAGATAATGTTTTAAATATAATAACACATCGTGTGTATTGTATAAGACTATGCACAGATACTTTTATACAAAATCGATTATTCTTCTCTTTATTTCAAGTGAATTTCATATTTCATATGTTCCATTCTGTTTGATCTGTACCGTTAGCTTTAATTCCGACTTAAATAAAATGAACCCCTTTTAATGTTACATTCAATTTCCTCCTTAATATTGACTTCTAATTATTGGCCTCGGTTTATTGGCCGTCTTTGATCCGATCACCTTCATTTGCTTTTTTACTTCTTTGAATTCGATCCAAATCAATGCATCGGGTAGAAAAGAAAGCTGTTTTATGTTATCAATTATTTTTATGATGGAAAAATATTTTTGCAACAAGCTAATTTTTTGCATTATTTCCGGTGGTGGTTGTTTAACAGAATTTCGTGGTTGTATAATGATAAAACTAAATTAATTTTGCATAAAAGATTGACACATCTAAATTTGCCTATACATGCGCGTAATCGATTTTTTTTTATTTCAAAGAGAATAAAATGTCTTTGACACAAACAGAATTATTCATTTTAAAGTACAAATGTAAAGTTCTCTTCAAAGCTCACTTTAAAAGCATGGAATTATTCAGATATAAATTCAAACAGCCATTAAAGTGATAAACAAGAATTAAAAATTTATTTGTGTCAAAAATTAATCTTTAAAATGTTTTGTAACGTTTTATAAGAACGAGTTACGGTAACATTTTGACTTCTATTTTCTTTCCATTTATCCATTTATTTTTTATTGATGGCTACGAATCTCAAATGAAACCGTATATTTAAGCTTATCATAATTTCAATTTTCCTGTCAAACCAGGCTTTTTTTCTTCTTCTCAGTTTCAAGCCATGCATAAACATGAAAAACAAAGAAGATGGGCGCATTTGCCGTGTGATCTGCAGGAATCATTTCTACGAAATATTTATGGTTTAGATGTCCATGATTTGGTTGGCTGACCGTAGCTGGTCAGATTTTACAAACACAGCCATAGGATTTTTCTTTCATTAAGTTTGGAATACCATATCAGATTGTAATATTTATACCCGTTATTCTTAGGAAATACAATAACAAAGGAAAGCTTCACCAAAAAAAAATTATTAAAACACCTATTAGATAAAAGACGTACGATAAGTGTACATGTACATCAAAGTGTAAGTAGAATAGAAGATCGAAATTGATTTCGCTCTTGGTGCAACTGAACCAAAATTTATCTAATTCAAAATTTGAATAAATCGGTACATAAATTGTAACTGACAAAAGAATTGATTGTTGGCATTAAAAAAAATCAACGCCCCATGCGAGGCTCGAACCAAAAAAAAATTATTTATGGTGCACTAAACAGGTAGCCCATCATACTGAGCTATTACGGCTACACATACTCATTTTGTTATAAAAGGAAAAAGAAGCACAACATTTACACAATTGGATTTTTTAGAAAAAGTTTTTTTCATGGTCTCTGGACTCTGGGTCTTCTCTCCATTTTTTACAAATGTATGTTCGTTTCTTTTAATTCAAATACACACAAATAACGTTTCAAAATCATGGAGAGAAGACCCAGAGTTAGAAAATTTTTAGAAAAACGTGTTTAAAAATGTAACATTTTGTACTAAATGCCCGATCTAGCCAATTTTGAAGTTATTTTTAAGCAAATCAAATCTCACTATCGGGAAATAATTTTCCTTTCCCAATTCACAGGAACCCGATAAATAAAATGAATGTTAAAATTTCATATTACATGTGGATAAAATTTTCACTTTTCAAGTACGCCCAGATTCCTGCCGAATGCCAATCAAAAGCGCCCTCGTTCTTTCCAAAAAATAAATATAAACTTCCTTCTTTTTTCATCAAGTGACAAAAGAATTTATAATAGGCCTAAATAACAACTACAAAACACAAGAAGCTGGCTGGGATAACAAGATTTACTTTTTGGGATCTGTGGTATACTACTTTATGACCCACACCTACCCCTTAAAAATCTAATGGAATTTCCCTTACCTCGTCTTGTCTCTCTTTTTCTTGTTATTCCCATCATCATATGTACCAGATACAATTATTTTACCGGAATATGCGAAAGCGAGAAAATCGAAGACTGAATAAATACTGATTCCCAATCACCGCTGTAAACCCGGTAATAAACTGTACAGCTAATGAAATTTTAGCATCACTAGCCTTGTATATTAATGCTGCAAACTAATTAACTTTCTAAGATCTCTACTTCTACCTTTTATTGTTTCTAATGTTTACTACTTTGATTTTTTTTATTTTACATACGGTGATGCTTTTACGAGGTCCTGCACAAGATAACAAAGGTCGAATTGAAAAATATTGCTCTCTGTAATAAACTAAAAGGATGCCGTTAAATATTTTTTATCTTACCTTCATAAATTTGCTTTCGAGTCGCAAAATTGAATTTTCTTTTGAGATATGGAAGGTGCAAATCGTTATTTATTCGATTTTTCATCGCCATTGCAGCATTCCGATTCAAGTTTTACGTGCTGTTCTATTGTGACGTCACAGTAGATTGACGTAACAGAATATGCCAATTCCACAACTAGCCTAGTCTCTGAAGCGCGTGAAACTTTAAATTTCTTTTTATTAAAAAAAAAAAAATTGTGCGTTACCCAAAAGTAGACTTGTGCATTTATCACACCAATTTCTTGCTCTTATAAATAAAAACTTTTATGGCATACTGTGGCATGTAATGAATCAGCGAATAGCGCTACAAGATAAACATTGCACAATTTTATTGCACATTCCACGTCTCTAAGAATTTATATCTTTAATGCTCTCTCAGGTTATGTTCCCAATTGACCTTGATACCATTTACAGATATTTCAGAATCAATCAGAAAGTAAATACATCTATTTATGAACCTCGACATCTCACGATGAAGGTTATTTTTCCATTCACTTCTGTCGTATATTTGTAACGATCTAGAAAACTCTAAAAGTCTGAATAAATTGTATATGGGATTAAATTGTACAAAAAACTTAAAGCAATTGAAAGTGCAATGAACAATTTCAATAAATCAAATTCAAAATTCAAAATTCAAAAACCAAAAGAATCAAGTATGTAGGGAAGAAATCATCATAAACTCTTGCACATAAGACCATTTTTGAAACTTTAAATGTTTGTCAACTCCTTCCTGACTCAGGGTTATTAGGTCGGTATATTGCATGTTTAGGTTGGAGAGGTTTTCCAGAAAATTTCAGTATACGATGTTGACGGAATGATTTCATTCAGGAATAAAAAATAAAAATATCGTTTCTTCAAGGTTAAAAAAAGTTTCGAGTCTGTCCGTTTTGAACCAGTCGGTAGCTAGAGAGAGGGCAAACGCGCTTTAATATTTCCAACCGGGTAATATATTTTATGGTCCTACGCCAGAACTATAAAGGAAAATTTTGGGAAATATTTGACCCGAACTGATCAGTGTAAACTTATATTACATGTACATTATCCCTGACTTTATTCTTACGTCAGCGGCGTATGAATAGTGATTGTGACATTGCCACGCGCTTATCGTATCCTATAATCACCGCCATCAGTGTCGGGAACTCATTTTACCAAGTTCCATTGTTTTAAGTGATGTCCGCCATTAGAATGCGATGATCCGATTGGGATTTTATTCGAGTAAAAACAATACCATCAAACGAAGACACTCGACACTGTATATTTTAAAAAGATGTATTTTAAATTTTTATTGGGGGGCTTCTAGGGAACTGAGATATAGACTTTTAATTTACCTTTAAATATGTGAACGATTTTTTTTACTCTACCGTACATAACATTGTTATATTACAATAAATACATCGTCAATTGTTGATGTTAAACAGCTTAAAATATACACGTATAAGTAATCCAAAATTATGTACTAATTGTATATTAATACATGTGTATTTCATTTCACCTTTGCAATACTAGTAATTTGCTTTTTGTTCCATCAAATGTGAGAAAATTGTCGATATTGGACAAAAAAATATATCTATCAAGGTTCAAACTTAATTCATATACAACGCAGGATAATTATCAAGCATTGTACACACCCTTAAAGAGGCCCCAGGTCAAACTATGTATTGAAACATTTAGCAAAGTCAGGACGCATGTTATGTACAGTCCTTCTGATGTTTTGGAGATATTAAACCACGGGCTGTGGGAACTGTGCATTGTGCCAAAAACAGACCCTTCCTGAACATTCAGAGAAACAGATAGAAGAGTTGACTCAAAGACTGAACAGTTTAAAACGATACGACGGACTTCAATTTGGACCCTTTTTTTGCTAAAAGTTTTAACATGGATTCGGAGCAAAGGAAGCGAATTACTTCGAACATAACGTTTTTGAAAGAACGGTTAGGATACTTGGATCCTATTCTTGATCGTCTTGTTGAGAAAAATGTTTTGACAATGGAACAAAGAGAAAGGATTGAAAAAGTTCAGCCGCCAACACCACATAAAAAATTCAACGAGTTTATACAGTTTCTGTTGGCTTCCCCGGGCCCCGGAACGTTCCCGGCATTCATTGCGTCACTGGAGGAGGAGCGGTTCTTCAATATCGTGGAAAAACTACAGAAAGATGGTAGGTGTTAAAAGATATATTAGGTGTTGAAAATGTATCACGAAACCCCGAAAGATTTATTTATTCGCTTTTCTCCATTATTTTTCTATGCATATTTGTATCTGCACTTGCCATCTAACTTATACAACCGAGCTGTAAATCGGTCTACGGTTAAATCGGTATATTTAATGAAAATTTTAAATTTGGTAAATTCCTGTCCTTAGATTTTAAAGTTCTATCTATGTTTGTTATCAATTAAACTAATTAATCTTGGTGTATTTACAAACAATGAAATAGTTGCATTAAATCGTGAAACAAAATGCTTCATGAAATGACTTTGCAAAAATTCGCAGTCTGTATATGGATAATGAATTTCACATTACTTGGGAGAAGTTAGGAGAAAAGGTGAAAATTTGACTTGAATTCTATTTGTTTTTTAACAACTGCAAAAAATTTGGACATCCAGATACACATGAATGTTAAAATGCGTTGATAGGGTCGATTTATCTGTTCACAAGAATTATAATTTAATGAATGGATTTAGGAGATGTTATGAATTATTTCAAAATTTATTTTAAGTTCCTGGAAGAAAAACAACTGTAGCACGTGACACATACGTCAGACCCCAGACCAGCATCTCCCGCCCAACGACAGCTGTCCTAACACAACAGACCACAGAAACAAATGTGAGTACCTGATATGTGAATACGGAGGGAAAAAATGAATAATTCGAAAGGAAAGCAGAATATTGATTAATAAAAAAGTTAATTAGCTGACATTTATTTGACTGAGTAATTTTTTGGTCAATTTCCAATTTTCATGCATTTTCTTTCAATCTTACAGGCCGGGGTTCCAGAGAAAGTGTCGAGATCGAAGACCTCGATATACCGACAACCCGCTTACCACCTTGTTGACGACGACACGGATACACTCAAATCTGAATCCCCCGCCCCCCAGAGCCCTTCTCCAATCAGTCGACCGAAGACGTCATCAAATCACGATCCTCACTATGGAGGCGCCAAAATCGCAGACAGGGTAACGGTAGCGGTGGGGCATATGTTTGCAGAGTTCAGTGGTAAACTGACCAATGATCTTTTAGACGGGTTCGAGAGGAGGCGCCACGAGGAAAGGATCGACTTGGAAATTCGAATCGAGAAGAAAATTGATCACGTCATCGACAAGCGCGTCGACGAAAAACTGGCGACGTTCAAGCAAGAATGGGAGCAGGAAAAAGCAAACTATTTACAAGGAAACCAGAAGGCTTTGAATGCTCTATCTGAAAGTATTGAAAGTCTTCAAGCCTACCAAGAGGAATACCTCCAACTCAAGCAGAAATACGAACAGCTACAACATACGCATTCTCAGATGCGCGAGAAAGAAAACGAGAGATGGCAAAAATTGTCCGTCTTGAATAAAGATAACAACACTTTGAAGAACGAGGGAGAAGTCTTGCGTGGACAGATAATTGAGCTTAGAGATCGGGTTCAGGAACTGGAGAGTGACAACAGAGTTCTCAAGGACAACGAGATCCAGGATCAATGCAAGATCAACCAACTCGTAGCGGACAAAGAAGACCTTCTGGCTGAGCTGGAGAGAACCGAGCGCGAAAAGATGGACCTGAAGATGCGTGTTGACACTCTCTCCCGTGAGATTGAGAAACTGCTGAACAGCCAACAGGAACGGGCCAGTCAAGAGGACAAAGCCTACCAAGATGCACTGCGAAAGCAGAACGACCGACTGGATGAACTGTACAAGGTCGTACAAGCACTGTCTGATCGGGATCGACAAACCAGAAATCTGTTTATCGGCGGTTCCACCATGTCCAAGACGATAAGAACTTCTGCTAGACCAAACAAATAAGTTCGCGACTCCATGTGGAAAGTGAAAAGAAAGCCATACCGTCTTTGGTTTGCAGATACCGGAAAACGAATTAAAAACCTTTTTGGTACTAAAAGGCATTCTTGAATACGTAATAACACGTACTGAAAATAACTATCTATGCAGATGAAAATTACCAAAATATGTATGTAAACATGTTATTACTAACATGACTAATTCAAAATATATGGCTGTATTTGGTTTGACGCTAGAAACCGAACATAACCCTGCATATTAAAGGAGTTCTTTAATAATTGACCTTTTGAGTACTAGTAACTTGTTTTGACCATTGAATACTATTTATTTTTAGACTCGTAGTGATTGAAAATTTAATAAGAACATCTTAATTTCATTTTATTTTTAAAACATCGCTGCACCATTTCAACTTTAATTTTAATTGGTGGACTTGTTTTTTTACGGACATCTTTGGATGAAAATTGAATGTACTTTTAAGTTTGCCTCTGTTTTTGTACATATGTACTTGTTTATCATATATATACTCTTGTTTTGTTTATTTTTCATTTAATTTCTGTCATCATTTTTTGTATTATTTGATTTATCAGTTAGTTAAATAACTGCAGAGAACATTTTAGACATTTTTCGTCTGATGTTTATTCAAAAAGGTTCTTTAAGCTTTTGAATATACTGATTTTATCAGCTTCAGAATTGGACGGTCCTTCCGTTTGTATTGTTATATGTCTGTTGTATTAAATCAGTCCTCTGTCTCATGTATGTATATCTGTTCCAGGGGTTGCTTCACGTTTTGTTTATAAGCCAAGTTTTAAATTGTGTTCATAAGTACATTAAGAAATTTCGTAATACGCCACGTATAAAAGTTTAAGTAAATATTAAATTTTGTGGAAATATTTCGAGATTTGTTTAAAAAAAATACATGCTATTGATTTAAAATGTTTCTCTTACATTTAATTTGAAGTGAATTTGAAAGTTTTCTGTTCCGAACTACAATGATTTAGCCGTTATGGTTAAGATTAATTCTAGCCGCTTTAGTTTGTGCGTCAATTTTAGTTGCATTTCTTAATGTTCAAAATAAACAAAATAAATTCTCTGAAATATTTTTTGCCATGTATATGAAAAAAGTTTTTAAATAAAGAATCTATTTTCACTTAAAAAATTTTATTGTCACTTTGGATTCAGAACATTCAGGGAATGAGAGATAACTTTGAAGACAGCAGCAGAAATGATCAATTTGACCTCAGGAAATATGCACACATAAATTTTACCAAAATTTTCTGTTACTAGAAACTACAATGTATATAATGTTATAGTTCGTGTAATAAAACAAGGATATTATTATGTTAGTAAATTTTTTTAGTAACTGAAAAAGTTGGTGCAATTAAAAGTAATGCCAACTCCTGTAAGAAATGATTTTGCATGGAATGAAAGTGATAAAAACAAGATGTGTTTGTGAAACACTGATGCCCCCGTATGGCAACATAGCGAAGATTAAACTTTTCTTAAATGCAAGCTCATTGGAAATACAATTCTGAAATATGAAAGTAGATTAAAGTTTTGTCATAAGTACGGAAATCTCCAAGGTCAAGGTCAGAAGGTCCAGGTAATTGGTATACAATAAAAGGTTTTGCCACAAAGAAGAAATATGTAAAGTATGAAAGCCTTAGTCCAAACCGTTCAGAAGTTATGGACAATGTTAAAAATTTTAAAAAGTAAATCAAACTCAAAAGTCAAGGTCAAACGTCATGCTATCAAATAAAAGGTCTTGTCACAACAATTAAATATGTAAAGGATGAAAGCACTAGACCTAACCCTTTAAAAGTTACGGTCAAGGTTTGCTTTTTATAAGTAGGTCAAACTCCAAGGTCAAAGTGTCAAAGTTCTTGGTATCCAGTGAAGTGTCTTTTCACAAAGATTACATATATGAAGTATGAAAGCACTATCCCTTACTGTTCAAAAGTTATGGCCAAGGTTAAAGTTTTTTCATAAGTACGGAAATCTCCCAGGTCAAGGTCAAAGTTGTTGGTATCCAATGAAAGGTCTTTCAATAAAAAATATATCTGTGAAGATAAATGTCTTGGTATCTACTGTTCAAAAGATATGGCCAAAGTAAAAATTTAGAATTTTTGCGTAAAAGTGGGTAAAACTCCACGTTCAAGGTCAAAAGGTCAAATTTTGTGGTACCCAAAGAAAGGTCTTGTCACAAGGAATACACATGTGAAATATGAAAGTCATAGCTCCATTAAATCAAAAGTTATGGGCAAGGTTAATGTTTTTGCAGACAAACAGACAGACAGCTAGACAGACAGACGGACGAACACGACAAAAACTATATACCCCCGAGACTTCGTTTACGGGGGCATAAAAAATAATCAATGAAAAAGGGACCCGGTATTATTTACTGTGTTCCCTTCATGAGGAGAAATTTTGCCAAATTTAACGGAGAAGTGGAGTGTTGATTGTGACAAACATTTGGGATTGGTGTGTTTTGAAGAAAGAATAAAAAAAACACTGTTGATACATATAGTCATACCATATACAGTGTTATGATATCACAAAGGAGAATAACTTTTAAATTTCATTCTGCCCTTCTTCATTATAATTAGCATCTTAAGGCTGTAACATGACCCTGAACCCGCAAAACACGATCAAGGTCAATATAACTGTGATTAATGAGACAGACATGTAAATATAATATTATTTTTAAGTAGTGCATTGGGTGCTTTTTCTCATGCATCTGTCTTAATAGGTTTTTTTTTTTAATTTCATCAGTAGTCATCAAAATGCAAAACGACGAAAACCTTCAATATCAGTATGATTTTAGTCAATTTAATCAAAAGTCACGTCAAATTAATTTTAAAAATATTGAATATATATATAGCCTTAAATTAAATTTCAGAGACACTTAAGATTCAACAATTTTTATTGCAATCAACAAAACTCAACAAGAAATACAATTGTTCCATGTTACGTAAGTACGAGGGTAGACAAGTCAAAAGGATACTGTATGTTTTGTAGTTTACAGTATTTGTTGCTATATATGTTGGATATTTGTTTTACTGTATATTTTTACAGTATATTTCTTTTTTAATAATACAGCATTTTTAGCTGTTTTAAGATATATGAACAGTTTCTTTAGTTTGTTTCAGTGTAGCGTCCTTGTCCAGTTGATGGGTTCCAGTTTTAATCTCTCTCTGTCCATTCTATCATCTAAATATTTCTCATTCTTCTCTTTCATCCATTTCTTTTCCATTAACTGTAAAGGAAATAAAACAACAGATTGTGTACCCCATGGTGGTGCAATTGTTGCAGCTGAGCTGAAATATATTTTTATTTTTTCCATGAGGAATCAATGTGCTTGTACAATGCAAAAATACATTTTGTATCCTTATTTATAATCTAACAGTCTTTCTTTCAGCTTCACTATATAAGCACATTGTGGAAAAGATTATGGTAAGAACTGAAGTAGAACGTTGCTGTTTATTACCTCTTTATTTGCATCCCTGAACTGTTGTAGATAGATTCGTTTATTTATTCGGGATTGTCTTTCTTTATCAACATGGTTTCTGTCTATATCTATATAAAAGTCGCTCTCCTTTGCTCTCTCCCAGAAATCTCTCTTCTTGTTCACTTCATGTTCTAGTATCTGATTCTTCAACACTGACAGAAATTTGGGTCTAAAAAGGGAAAAATTAAATGTACACGCATCTTAACAAATAAAAGGCTGTATTACATGAACAGATAAACAATTTTTTGGTTAGAATTGAAGATTATTCACAGTCACAAGTGGATAAGCGATGAGTGAGGAAAACTAATTCCTTCCACGCACCTCTCCCTAAGAGAGAAAGGGGGGATACAGATCATTGTTAGGGTAAGAATGAATCGTCAAAAATGTTACACATATACTGAAATGCTTTCTGATGTTATTTCAACACTCGTGTAACAAACTAATTAAAAATTTCTTCCATTTTGACTAATTGTCAGGTAAAATGACCGAATCTTTTTTTACCATGGTTATATATTTCCTTCTTTAACCTTTACCGATTTGGAAGTAATCAACAATTTGTCGTGCAATGTAAAATATATAAAATCCAACTAATTAATAAAATTATATTTAAGGATATACGCAACTTAAATGTCAAGTATTTCTTGTTTAATTTAAAAGTTCTTATTATTGAAGGACCTTATTCGTGATTTTATGATGCCTGATAATACTGTACACATCCTTTAAATCAAATTTTATGGGAAATGCCATCTAAAACTATTTTTACGTTAATTTTTCTTTAAAAATGTCAGTATTTTCATTTATTTCTCGTTAAAACTCTTGGTAATGTATTGTATGCTGATTTTTTTTTCCATAAAAACATCTTAGGCCACACCAATTAAAATTCTTGTTCGTCGGACCCGCGCGCTCGTGTTTAAACAAAACTATATAAATAATATTAATTTAAATTTCCCGCACCATGGGAATTCTGTGCCGTTTTCTATTCCATTTCCGCTCTATTTATCTTAATTTTAATCTGATTACTCTTCAAATCAGAAAAAAATATAATTGACCGCTCAAATTATTTCACGCTCCGCCTAAAAATTATGCCTACAAAAGAGTAATAATATTATTATTTAACCGCTTGCCCGTAATTTTTTTCATCAAATGTCCGACGAACAAGAAATAAAATTGTTGTGGCCTTATGGTACTATAATTTAAAATTGCAAATATCTTTTAAAAGTAGCAGTGGAAAAGTTGCAGTGTAGATTTTTTTTTACACATGTACGTTGCGTATGTCTTTAATCGGATTGTCCTCAAATGAATACCAATTGCAATTCATTTTATAGTTTATTTTGATTTATCTTTAGCATTGTGAGATTTAATTTAGATGTAAATTAAAACAACACAGTGGTTAAAAGATTTCCATTAATTCTAGAAGTTGTGAAGACGACCACTTACTTGTCAATTCTGTACTTCTCTTCCATCTTCTAACTCCTGTCCCTCCCCGGTATAATACACGGTTGGGGTCAGTTTTTCTACGTCATCTCTTATTGACACTCTAGATCCTCGGTTTGATATCATTATAGAAAATGTGTGTCAGACATATCGCGCTCCAAAAGACTCTTTTGGAAGAATTGATTTAAACAACTCGGGTATCCGTTTTGTCGCAGAATGCTAAGAGCCCTCTGTGTATTTGTGTGACTCTGTTGACCAGAATATTTGCAGAAAAAATATTCTATTTCTATGTAGATATGTATATAAAGTTAGACGCTTTGATCGATCTCCTATTGATCTAGTTTTATTTTAGACCAAAGTTGCGGATTAGATTTTTTCGTCTCGTAGTTTTAATTCTCAAGGTATTTTTTTTCATTTGACTTCATTCAGGACACTGATCCTCAAAGGAAATCAAAGGTTTTCGTTTAAATCTTTTCAAAGAACCAAATTTAAGCTTTATCAAATTATGAAAATAAATATAAATATACATGGACACATAGAAAGCAATAATTAATATAAAGCATTAAAGCCCCCTCAAAAAAATATTTTTGAAAATTTCAATTTATTGATTGCAAAATGCATCTAAGTAAAATTATCAAAGTAAAACCTGAATCACATGATTTTTAAAGAAATCTATGAAATTATTTGAAATACACTGTGCGAGCAATAAATTCATTGAGTTTTAAGTCAATGACATTTAGCTATGAACAATTTTTGGCATCAATAAGGCAATTTTTGTATTCTAATAATAAGGCAATCTTTGTATTCTAATAATAAGGCAATCTTTGTATTCTAATCTTTGTCCTGTATCTCAGAAGCCATATATAAATTATTACAAGAATATGTTCAAACAGTGTTTAAGGTCATAAAAATGTCACAGGTCCACGAATTCGTTCTCTTCACAAGAGTTATCTTTCTTATGAAACATAAGGAATAAATTGTATACAAATTTTCACCAGAACATAAGATTTTAATAAGACAGAAAATGAAACAATTGTTAGCAACAGTGTGTATTCTAATCTATGGTTTTCATCTGAAAGATTGATAATCTACAATCTATCAAAGAAAGACACATATATCATGTACCCTATATATGCCTGGGTTTGAGCTATTTAAATATAATTGTTGATGTTTCAATTAGCCTTTAGGTTAGCATTAGAATGAAATAAGTAAATGTACAAAGGTCCAAAATACAACTATTATAGTATGTACAATCAAAAATAAAAACAGATATTCTGCACTTTAATTAAAAATATTACAACAATAAAACAAAAAATAAAATATATTTCATGTTATAATACTGATAACAATATGTAGATGATTATGATATGCAGTAACATACGATAAATACTTTTGTTCATCACAGTAATATATCACATGGTCAAAAATTTCTGTGTTTTGAACACACCTAAATGTAATCTATCCAGAGTAGCCGCTCTTCTCTTTCAGGACCGACAACTCTGAACAGAAGCACACGAAATACTCAAATAAAACCGAAGATAATATTAGGAGTCGGAGTAGCTTGATAGTGATTTTTTTAGTCTTGCAATGTATGTATGAAGATATAAGATAAGGCATGGATTGAGCAAATATTTAGAGGGTGAATTCACATCTAAAAAGTCACGCACACTAGCACACAATGTCAGTGACTGTGTTTGAAGTCATTGGACACTGATGGTTTAAAACACCTGATACAAAATATCAGCAGTAAGATATGCAAAGATTAAAAAATAGGCATGAATATAAATGTTGTGAAAGTTTTGAAGAAGTATAATTACTGAAATAGAGTCCACTGTCATAGGCATATTATGCTTAGAAATTTGGTAATAAATTTGTGTTGTGAATTATTTTTTTTTTTTTTAGATTTCAAAATCTTTTTCTTTAAAAAAAACAGTCAAAGAAACCGAGTGATGAAAACGGTGATGTAATTTATAGAAAGATATCTGTAGATAACAGACACTCTTGGTAATGTAATACAATTCTAAAACTCCGACGGTGCATTATTTTGTAAATAATGCCCTCTTGGTAAACATGAATTAAAACTGTGAGCATTCTAGTACAGAATCATTTGAGACTACAGGACCAGTTGATAGGGTTATATCGGAGTCGTTCTCGGTCAATTCTCTGCTCCAAAAATCGGTTGGTTCGTGACTCTTGCCATTTTTTCTCCATCATCTGCAAAAAAAAAAAATCTTCAGAATATGTATTTTTTTCACTCCTTTGTATTAAAATAGCAATTATTTAAATGTAAGTTTCCTTTCCCAGAATTATGATTTATGTTTAGCATTTTATATTTACAGTACAAATATTTCTTTTTAGAGAAAATGGCTTTAAGGGGGCATCTTCTTTTAACGACTTTTTATTTCCTTCAGTTGTACTGTCATTTCACATGTACTTTTCAAAAACATGTAATTTATAAATCTATAATTTTGTTTATTATATAATCAACTTACGTCCTTGTTTCCATCCCTGAAGTTTTGTAAGTAGTTGTGTTTTTTGATGAAGGCATCCAAGTCTTTCTGTCGACAGTCGTTGTCGTAGGCAATGGACTGCGTGCTTTCCATACATTTTTCTTTGAAAGCGAGGCTCTTACCAAGGTCTTGATCCGCCATTTGTTGTTTCAGAACGTCACGAAAGTGTTTTCTGTCAAAGTGAAGAAGTGAAATTATTGAACATGTAGATGTTGATGGAATCTAATTTGTCAGTTGATATGTTTTTACACGTTGATGGTGAGGAAATTTAATTCGTGATGTAAATAATAAAACTCAACATGCGGTGGCGGTCGAATAAGAAATCTTGGTCGAATAAGAACCACGACCAACAAAAATATGAAAGGGTATGCTATAATGAACATTATTATCCCTCACAAAGGGGTGAAGAAGATATAGTAAAACAATCTTGTGTGTTCGTTTGTGAATGAGTTAGCGCTTTACGAGACGGAAATGACGTAATTTGCATCGGGATCGGAATACTGCCTTGATTGATAGATACGCTCTTTGCGAGGGGATACTCCTCCTTGCGGGGACCCTTGTTAGAAACTATAACCTCTCATCTATGCTATAAGTAGGTCTGTAAACGTTTTACATAACTCTCATATTTGAGTTTTAAATACAGATTATATAAAAGTTTGAATAGTTATTTTAGCTCCCAGTCTTAACATATTGTGTCACAAAATAGAAAAAGATGTATTTGACAAGGAAACTTGAAAGTTAAATTTAGGCTTTGCGGGTAATTAAACTTCATATATAGAGAGTTATCCAACTGTATTGAGGATAATGCTATATACGAGGTCTGTATAAATATGTATATCGAAATGATATACCGCTTGTATTCAAAGTCATGAACAATGTACATTTATATCGCAAGCTAGGATCAATAAATGTACGACAAGAATTTACTTTAAGTCTTTAATTTTGTCTTCCTAGAGTACTTCACAAGATATCTTCTACATAAATTGAATTTAAATTGCTCATTAACCTGGATGGACGATGCCAATATTTATTTTCAAAATTAAAACATACCTTACAAGTAATGTAGAAAAAAATTGTGTTATGAATCGTCTCAGTGGTGGTAACAGTTAAAAATACACAATCACTAATAATTTAATTATGAATTAACTGAATTAAAAGCAAACAGACCAAAAGTTTGAACTTTCGCTTTTCTATCCTATGCTTGAAGGATATCTGAAACGCGTGTACTTACAACTTGAACACGATTTGGATATTATCGAAATGAACTTCTTTGGACTGACATGTTTTTCTGTGCATTTCAGTTTAATAGATTTTTTTCTTTTGGGGGGGGGGGTACCTTTAATTTGAAAGTGCCTTGTATGTATTATTCGCTACTTTTGATGTTATATTGACTATCATGCATATATTATCCCATTTGGATGTATATTAAGTAAGTCCTTTTTCTGAAATTTTTTAATTAAAGACCTGCAAATCACAATATGCAGACCAATTTAAAATGTTTAATAATGAAAAAAAAACGAAAATCTTTCATGTGAAAGAAGTTAACAGATTATGATAAATATTTTTACTTGGGCAATATTTTTTCCAAAGGTAAATTAGGAACATACTTCTCTTCGTCGTTCTGGGTGGGTCTCAAGTATTCGATTTTCAATTTATGCTCTAGATTAAACTTCTGATAAACAAACCATCGTTTTATGAAATATAGAACACTGTCAGTCTATATCAAAGTCAATGTTGACCTAGGCCAGACACTGTGTTTAATATCTTGGTTTATTGGTCGTAATGCGGTCTGACTAGAGGGGGTGTTAATTTGCC
Source organism: Saccostrea cuccullata (assembly GCF_032062105.1). Classification (NCBI taxonomy): domain Eukaryota; kingdom Metazoa; phylum Mollusca; class Bivalvia; order Ostreida; family Ostreidae; genus Saccostrea; species Saccostrea cuccullata. Next base: position 123,235 of record NW_026920228.1, read on the forward strand.
TTATGCTGAGCCCGAGGATATATATCGGGGCTACCGATTCCAGATTCCTCTTGGTTAAATCTGTATCCAACGAAAAGGAATCGGGCGTTTGAACTACCAGGAGACATCTGCACATGCTATTTAAAACGTTCATTTGATCAGGTTTATGTATGGTCAATTCCCTAACGTTTGATGAGGTTTAAGGTAAACTGTTCCATGGCGATAAAACTATCACCCAATTACAGAACTGAAAGATTTCTCAAAAATTCATAAAAATTAATGAATGAATAGATATCTCATAAGTTAACACATTTTTATACGGAGAACTTGCCGTAGGACCTAACAGTTTTCCTTTCCTTTGAAGTTTTACTGATATTTTTTCTTTTTGTCTGAATTCAGATCTTTTCTTTTGTTTGATTGGAATGTGAAGAGAGTCAAATTAAACTGAAAGGAAAGAGTTTAAATTTTATGTTCTTGACAACGTCGATATTGAAAGAAAAACTAGACATTTAAATTTACAAAACAAGTAAAATCTTTTGACTTCTTCAGAAAGTTTTTCACAAAACATATACGTACAGAATATACATATTTTGAAAACACGTCTCTTTTAACCATTGAACTTGAAAATTTAAGTTTTAAACATTAAAAAGCAGGCTAACATTTTGCACGTTCAGCGAGAAGTTTAGATCTATATATAAGATGTTTAAAGTCGAAATTAAGGTGTACTGGTACATACAAAAAACTAGTGCCTTTTCTGATAGTATAAAAATAAGAACTTTCATTACGTATGGATGAGAGATTTATAGACCTTCAAAAAGTTCTTGACTTCCTTGGCAATTTAATCACAGTCAAGCGTTTGGGTGGCATTCTCAAGTGAACATTCGTGTCGCCTTTATAAGACCTCCCCAGCAAAAGTGTCAGGCTCTTCTAATCAGCCTCGCTAACTGACTACATTAACTTGGAGAAAAAGCTTATCTTTCGTTTGCAAAGGAATTAAAATTTACAAATGTTCCTTCTAAACTGTATTGAACACCGAGGCACGATTAACGATCGAAACAGTTTACGTAAGAGGGGGTCATTTTTCTTCCGCTATCAGGCGTCCCTAGATACGGAGAATTTTAAACAGAAATTTTTAACACCTGATCAAGAGTAATGACGGTATATGTTGCAACAGGTAATCTGCTCGTATTTGATACTCATTCAAATTTTCGATATGATGACATTTAAAGAAACACAAATGCAAGCTGTGCTAACATCCCCCTCCTTGAGCTGAGTGTACATATATCACAGGTTTTTTGAAGTGAAAGAACGGTTTGTTAACTGAAATTTCCCTTACCATTGAAAGATATATTTTAAAGCCCTATGAAGTATGCACAATTTGTAAAGATAAAAAAGAATGACATTATATAATTAACTTCCTTTTTTGAGAATATTAAAAATAGTAGTCCTACAAATGCACAGTTCAAGTGAACGAATTTTATAATTACCGATTGACCATGGGAAACGTCTTTAATTTTGGTACTTGTGGTCGTATTTTAAAGTGTGTTACACAAACGAATAGCTTTATATATAGTCAGTTGCCTCAACAGATTCGAAGACACAAAAAAATAATGAACCGGAATGCTGGGTACATTTTGTGTTTAATAACATTGCATCTAGCTAGCATTTACCTTCTACTCAAAGTTTACACCATCCCTCATTTCTACAAAATACATTAAGTAAAGCTCGTGTTTTTTTAATAATCTGCCTTTAAGTCCTGCTTGATATTAGTATGTTTTAGCCAATATATGACACAATAACCAGATAAACGAAATAAGCTGACACAGTTAACTACATGTATATAAAGATGTCAGGTGCTTTCATATCACAATAAATCAGATCATTTGTTCTGATCAAAGATAAATATGCTAATATATATTATATATAAAGTCCCTGACCTGTATTGCTCTTTCTCGGCAGGTGCTCCGTAGAAAGCCTTGGCCCAGGCCGAGTGGTACCGCTGGTGTTCCCGCTGTTGCATTAAGATCCGCCTCTGGTCGTTGTGCCAGTGTTGCTCTACAGTCTCCCAGTGATCCTGGATTCTTTTTCGGGGCGGGGGTGGGGCCAGAGGATTGACCCTGGGAGGAATACGGACCAGGCTCATGGAGCTCGAGAGTTCCCGCGGAGGGTAGGCTCCGTACATAGTATTGGAGCGCTGAATTGTGGGAGGGACGGGGGTGGCGAGGGGGGTACGGGTAATCTTTGGCAACGTCGTCGTAGCTGCCATCTTGGACTTTCTTTTTATATTCTAACTACTATCTGAAAAAAAAAATAGGATTAAAACTTGGTTATGGTAAAAATTATTAGTGTGTTTACTTTTGTATTGGTTAAGAGACTTAATCTTGTTGACAACAGAAATATCTACATGTAATGAATACAACTTTTTAGAATAAATAATTTTGTTTTGAGCATCAAACATCGAGTTCCAACAGCAGCTCTGAATTATTTACCTGTATTTACGTTCAACTATTTCAGTCATCACTTCCAGTGCTTTTTTTAAATTGTTTGAATTAATCGTTATGTCAACATGAAAATTTATTTAACATTTAACAAGTACACGTTTTATATAAATTATCCTTGCTCAGAACCTCTACTTAGAATGCAGTTATATTCCTCAGTTCGAACTTCTAAAAAGCTTGATAGATTAAACACAATTGAAAAATGTTGAATTTCGATATATTAATTGCTAACAACACCGACATTTGAATTATATATTGCTGATTTAACAATGGGGTACGGATTTAAAGCCTGCCTCGGATATCGCATTCAAATATTGGAAATGATAATCGCTGTTTATATTACAGTGGGGAACCCCGTCGAGTCTGGCGAACAATACTGCAATTCTTATATAAACACAGTCTTAATCCCCATATAAGTACAAATGAAATTAAATTCAGACTTTCAAACTGCATGCAGAATATATTATCTATGTATAAACATCTACAAGAATTTCAATACATTAACACAAAATATTGGTTTCTTGGGGGTTTTTTCTGTGCAAAATAGAAAAATCATTATTTATGTACATGTTTTTGTTCTTTTTTTTTTTACGTTTGAAAAACAGAAAACGGTTTATTTCAGACTTTAAAATATGCACAAACACAATCCTACATATCGTTATTCTGCTTTAAATAATTCAGCTGTGTAAAAAAGTATGTTTTCCATTGACAAAACTTGAGTTGATCGATATAAAACATTTCCTTCTAAAGGTATTATTTTCTTCGACCAGACATTAGAAAACTGACAGGGTTTGTTCTAGGTGAATAGATCTTGTCGCTGTTCAACTCGGGTTCTTTTTCAATCCAATACTGAGAGACAGGAGCTTTTAAAATTCCTAACGAGAGTTAAAATCAATGCTAGGAATAAGCTAGCAAATAGACCTTAATCATTGGACTTATGGATATATCCCGCACTGCTGTTTGCTTTCTGGATTTTCTAACGGAAATTTGCCCTTTTTAATGCGTTGAAAACAATGAAATCCGATTTTTCAATATACCCCACCTTTTTATATCTTGCTAAATTTTTTTTATTTTACAATTGAAGAAACACTAGTATCACAGCAAGATTAGTTTATCCGAAAAGTTATTTGTGCAAATGTATTTACAAAATTATAACAAAATGATTATATATTCAACTTATCAGTAAATTAACTACTACAGTAGTATTCGATTTCCAAAGAATCCATTTATTCTGTAATTTTTGTTTTATTTAACTATCATTATTCATATCACAATTATATACACGTTTTACCATTTTGTAAATTGCTTATTTTTTATCTGATGTTCTCATATAACACAGCAATTTTGACAAAATCAACAAAAACAAGTCTACATTTTTAATATATCTTAAGATAAAATAGAATCAAAATAAAGTTCGAAACATCCTTAATAGCAAACATGTATGATTACTTATGACAGAGTATATAAACAAAAAATACACCTACCTAACGTATCTTTAATGAATCCATAAATTACTCTAAAATAATACGGTATCTTCTACAATAACGGATCCATAGGGTCTCTAAATACTGATAGCCATATTGCACAAAACACGGAGATTAAGGTGGTCACATGATATGAACGTCGCTACGGAGACCACGAGAAGACTCAATCGAGACGAAATTCAAGGATTGCGAACAAAAAGTTAAATCTCCTTAAATCGGATTTCATTACCTACACGGCTCTGGGGCGAATTAGTTTATGTTTTTGGTATAGCTATTATCGCTCAACCAATATTCAATGTTTGTCGCAGGTCCCCATTAAATGAATTGGGAAAAAATGAATTTACCACCTGCGGTGAAGCATATCACGGGTTTCAATAATTGAAAATAAAATCGGACAGTAAAGGAAGGGAATTTAAATTTTGACATAAGAGTGAAAAACGAATGTGTTAATCTTTTAATAAGTACTTCTGGTTAAAAACCGTATGGTTGTTGCGACAGGTGACTGGCGAATTGTTTCATCGATTCTTCTGCGCATGACGCCAATAAAAGTTTTATTTCCGAATTTATTTCCAATTGATGAGTCTGAGGAATGCAAGAGTTTTCTCGCGAATAGTCTGCCGCATCAGTGTTTATAATTGTACGTTAATTCAAGTGATTAATAAAAGAAATTTTAACATACAAAACAAACCATACACTGCGTGCTAATAAAATCTGAGAATCGTACACCTTGAAGTTAAGATGACGTTAGATTAAATGTTTAATACATCTTTCTCTCTGTCTTATTTTAAAGCTCCTCGTAATCGAAGGATATATAGTTTTTACCCCGTCCGTCCGTCTGTCTACATGCATAGCTATCTGTTTGTCCGCAAAAAAATTAATAACCTTACATGTACCCATAACTTTTGATTGGTTTTTGCTATGGCTTTCATAATTTTACATGTGCATTCCATGTGACAAGACCTTTCTTTTGGTACCAGCATATTTGACCTCTTTACCTTGAAGTTTGACCAACTTTTGCAAATATTTACCTAACTTTAACATTGGCCATAACTTTAGGGCAGTTGATTCCAAGGCTTTCAAATTAACTTCACATGTGTATACTGTGAAAAGACCTTTCCATAGATATACATATGTCGGACCTTTTGTTCTTGAACTTTGAGTTTGACCAATATTGTTAAAAAAAAACTTTAACATTGGACATTTCTTTTTAACAGTTTATATAATGGCCTTAATGTTCACAGGAGTATTCCATTTTGGGTTCCAAAATATTTGACCTCTTGACCTTTGAGTTTGACCACCTTTATGTAAAGAAAAAAAAACCAACTTTTAACTAACCCAGAACTTTTGGGCAGTTAATTCTAGGGCTTTCAAATTTCATATGTGTATTCACTGTAACAAGACCTTTACATGGAGATAAATATGTTTGACATTTTAACCTTGAGCTTTGAGTTTGACCAATTTAAAAAAAATTAACCTTGGGCGTTTTTTTAACAGTTTGTACCAGGGCTTTGATTTTCCAGGTATTTTCCTTGTGACAAGACATTCCCTTGGATACCAATAATTTTGACCTTGACCTTGGAGTTTGATATACTTTTCAGAAACCTTCACCATAATTTTTGAACAGTTGGTGCTAGGGCTTTAATATTTCAAAATTGTATTTCTTATGACAAGGTCTTCCCCCGGATATATCTTTAGTTTGACCCTCTGACCATGACCTTGGCGTTTGACCCACTCAAAAAAACTTAAAACTTTGCCATAAATTTTGAATGGTTAGTGCTTGGGCTTTCATGTTTCACAGGTATATGCATTGAAACAAGTCATTTCTTTTCGTAAAAACACTTTCATCTTGACCTTTTAGTTTGACTTAAATTTGAGAAACTTCAATCTTCGCCAAAAGTTGTCATACGAGGGCATCAGTATTTCACAAACACGTCTTGTTTTATCTATCTATATATATATATATTTTTTTTTTGGGGGGGGGTCTATTTGCAAGGTCTCGGTAACACGTACGCTGCTACGGGCCTAATATATCTTTATATACAAATATAAGCTTAGGTTAAAAAGCACTCACAAAAGCCACTTTCAAAAGGACGAAAACAAGAAACTGGTTGTTCCAACTTAAAGTTTTAGCATTAAAAACTTTAACCTCCTTCAAGGTCAGATGATTATCCCAGTGATTTAGAATAATTTGACAAAAAAGAAAAGAATATATAATGCAGAAGGGTAACGGACATAACTCTTCCGGAATCTAGCTCTATAAGAATAGCATTTTGCCCTTCGTCAGATAAAATATACACTATCAGGTTTGTAGCAAGGGTTTCAAAAGAGAGAGGGGGGACTCCCCCCCCCCCAAAAAAAAAAAATCGTAAAAGCAAACAACATTGAAGGAACATTTACCCCAACTCACCCCCACCCTCGCGTTCTACGGGCAGAAAATTGGAAGACTGAGGTATTCTTGAAGAAATTCTATAAAAGTAAGCATACTAAGTTAAACAAATAATGTATACCTGTATGTAAGCAGTCGATAGTGTTTTTTTTTTTTTTTGATTAATAGTGTCTGTTCAGTTCAGCATGAAAGCTGCGTGGTGTTTTTAAGAGGTGCTGTTCATGTATTTAGTAATACATTTAATTAGGCTTAAATATATATGTATTGCATGTTTTATATATATTTAAAAAAAAAATCCTACTGCACGAGATATTTACAGCTTTTATGGGAAATGATATCAAATTGTTATATACGCTGTCCTGCGAGATTTATCTTATGAGTGCAGATAGTATGTTATTGAATTATTATTGGAGTGCGTGTTGATATGGAAAAGCCCATGTGTATATTTTGCATGCACTTATGTACGTAAAATATGGGATAAAGTCCAGTTTTCACGATACACACGTGTATAGCAGTGAGTCAAGGGTATAATTAAGATAAAGACAAATGTTATGTCACAATCTATAAATATCGTCCTTTCATAATTTATATAATATACCGTGACTGTGATGCAGAGTCTCATTAAACACTATGTTCGGAAGTCTAGTGTAGGAACTATAATTAGTAACATCGTACGAGTAAACAATAATTGATATATTACATAGACATTAACATTAATTAGAATCATTTCTCGTCTGTTACCATATTGATCAGCACTGGATACAGAACATCAGAAGACATGGATCGTTCGGCTCTGTTTGGAGGTAACATTTTATTTTCCTTTGAAAATATATTTAAAAATAAATATTAAAACACTATGTTCAAGTAATTTATATTTGAATTTGTAAATTAACTTACTGTTGTATATAATACTAGTATTCTCCTCTCTCTCTCTCTCTCTCTCTCTCTCTCTCTCTCTCTGGTGTTATAAAAAGCAATCAGACTTTTGCTGTCAATTTAAATTAGGCCATTTCAAGTTTTTGCTTTGTTTAGCGTCTCCTCCCCCATTTTTTCCAGTCACAACTTTGTAATACAGTTAAAGCTTATCTGAGAGTCCGGTTGTCCCCAGCTTTTTTGTTGCAGTACATTTAATCATGTATTATGTTTGGGCAAAAATAAAATTGTATAGAAAGAAAAGCCCCCCCCCCCCCCCCCCCCCCCCCGAAATAAGATTTTTGAGTTTGGACAGTTTTCCTTTTTTTTCAAGTCAAGATGTTTTCCAGATAAGTTCGGAAGTTTTTCTCTACCTCCCACCCCCACCCCCCCCCCCACCCCAACTTTCAAAAACGATGCTACGTCACCGGTTATATTACCTCCACTTAAAAAGTGAGCGGGTATATAGTGATCGGGGTGTCCGTCCGTCCATCCGTCTGTCTTCTACAGTTTGGGGTACCCATGTATTTTTAGCAACTCCTCTTAATCTTTGTTACATAGTTCCATTGATCACCTCCTAATTTACCTTATGATCGGACCCATATTTTGGATTTCCCAAAACACATCTTCGACCCATATTTTGGATTTCCCAAAACACGGACACCATTCTTTCTATAATATTGATGGGTACTCATCCCATCTGCAGCTCCTCCAAGCGGGGGGGGGGTGTTATAAAAAATCAACTTACCTGAAAGGTAAGCAGGAAATCTGTCTTAGATCAAAAATCCTATTTAGGGGGTCTAACTTTTTCCCTTTTAACAATTCTGCAACCAAAAATGGCTAGGGCAAACCGCCTTTCAATGAAAATGTTCTATATAGTAAAAGTGGGTATGTCTGGAAAAAAGCGGGGGGAGGGGTCAGCCCCTCCCCCCCCCCCCCTTGCTACATACCAAGCAAAATACGGATTTTGTCATTATAATCAGGCGAGGGTATCATTTTGTGAGCTCAGTGTTCACAGTACCTCTACATGTAATTGTTTCAGAGCTAGTCTATCAAATCTGGAAACATGTAGCTTTAGTCCTTGACATTATCACTGGAGATTTATTACATGCAGGAAGAAATTATTTCACGAGGAACTTTACTTGTGATATAATCCTATACATGTACATGTCACGCACATGTCGCAGGAGCTCAAAAGATCGTGGAAGGCATGCAGAGTTATCCTTCTTATATAGCGTTAAGTCTTAAATAATTTTTCGGTAAGCATTTATCATGTTTATTACACAAAGATTTGAACAGAATTAATTAATGAAAAAAAAGGAAGCTTTCGATATGGAATGCATACATGAAAAGAATGAAGGCAAAATAGAATTATCAACTTTTTGTTCAAAATTGACATTGTGAATCGATTGTAAATATTTAATCAATATTCAATAGAAAGATAAACTGGTAGTAATAACTGAAAACAATAACTTTAGATAGCAGGGTGGAATTCGTTGACTCGATAACGAAAGTGAAAAAAAAAAACATTGCATATATGTATGCACATAATATTTCTGTAATTATGTGTTGATATAAGGTGGTTTTCTACATTTTTGCCCCGCGAGTTAACGCTCGACCTAATTTCGACACACCTGAGGAATGTTTACTTTTATATTGGTTAGCAACAATGGCATGATCAGGTAGGATCATGTAAATTACGAAATGGCCCACATGGAATGCTGTATAGTGTATACTGAATACCTAGATCTTTGATTTTAGCTCACCACCTCGCCACAATGGACCAACTGACGTGCACAGTCAGGGATTCCAGTGCTAAAATTTCAAGTAGTCTATACGTAAGTCAGATTTATTTATTATTCACCTCAATGTTGTTTACGATTTTTAAATGAAAACAACCGGCAATGGCTTGGACATGCCGAAAGTTCTGCGTGTTATTTTAGTATAAGATCGAAAGCGCGTCTATACAAAAAGCATTGTGCCATGAAAGTTTGAATTGCACTTTCATATACATACTATAGTATATATAATTACATGCACATGTACATATGCAAATACTTTTGATAATTATCAATTTTGTCGTACATGCAGAATTATGAAAATGGTTCCATGGGCAGGTTTCTTTTTCAGAACATTCTCTCTCTTTCTCTCTCTCTCTCTCTCTCTCTCTCTCTCTCTCTCTCTCTCTCTCTCTCTCTCTCTCTCGTTTTATACATTATATGTTCGTGTACATATAGAATTACCTACAGTATGTATGATATTTGCTCTATATATACAAAACATGTGAAAAACGACCTCTAAAACAACACAATGAAATATAACACTTGATCTTCACCGTTAGACGTGAAAATAGTAGGTATATTTACACGTATCTTAATCTTCTAGTATTATTCTGATATGCTTACTGGGAAGTTGCACGACAATTTATTTCCTACAACGACTAAAGGACAGTACTCTCTATTGTATAAGGAAATTAAACTTGTTTCATATCTTAAATACACTAGTTTTAAAACAGTGTCTTGCAACTCCCCATACATGCACAGAATCAAACTTTCAGGTATTTAGGACACAATGTGTAAATGTGCATATTACCAGGAAATTCCGATTCCATTATTTTTTCCGGGAATTTCCACACTTTTTAACTTAGGCATTTGGCCATACCTTGAATATTGAACAGTTTGTCAGCGCAACATATGCACAGAATTCAAACTTTGCAGGTATTTAGGACACAATGTGTAGATGTGCATATTACCAGGAAATTCCGATTCCATTATTTTTTGAATTTCCACACTTTTTAACTTAGGCATTTGGCCATACCTTGAATATATATACTCCTCATAAACCGCTGCACAGAATTTCGTCAAACTTTGCAGGTATTTAGGACACAAATACAATACCAGGAAAAATTATATTTCCACACTTTTTAATAGGCATTTGGCCATACCTTGAATATAGAGATGAACAGTTTGAAACTCCTCATAAACCGCTGCACAGAATTTCGTCAAACTTTATATTTAGGACACAATGTGTAAATATGCATATTACAAGAAAATTCCGATTCAATTATTTTTACCGAGAATTTCCGCACTTTTTAACTCAGGCATTTGGCCATACCTTGAATATAGAGATGAACAGTTTGTCAGCGCAACTCCTCATAAATGCACAGAATTTCGTCAAACTTTGCAGGTATTTAGGACACAATGTGTAGATGTGCATATTACCAGGAAATTCCGATTCCATTATTTTTCCGGGAATTTCCTCACTTTTTAACTTAGGCATTTGGCCATACCTTGAATATAGAGATGAACAGTTTGTCAGCGCAACTCCTCATAAACCGCTGCACAGAATTTCGTCAAACTTTGTAGATATTTAGGACACAATATGTAGATGTGCATATTACCAAGAAATTCCGATTCCATTATTTTTCCGGGAATTTCCACACTTTCCAACTTAGACTTTTTGGCCATATTTACAATATAGAGATGAACAGCTTGTCAGCACCACTCCTCTTAAACTGTTGTACATAGTTCTTTTATCCCAAAGAGTTTTGCCTATTACAATCCCCCCCCCCCAACCACTTCAAATTAATGTTTGGATTTGTATAACAGTACTCTCTATATGTATGAAGATTTTTTTGCAATTAGGAAATTAAACTTGTTTAATGTCTTAATTAATATACGTAGTATTCAACTTGCACATGTATATGTATTATTATAAGCATGTGTATACGATGTAAATTTGTAAAGTATTTCAGGTTAAAAACATATGTATGTAAAGTAATAGAAATACTGACCACTTGCCATTAATTTATTACGAGCCGCTAGGAGACAGTATAATGTTATACAGAATACTGTCTTTCTGACATACTTTCTATTTATCAATATAGTAGTCATATTGCATATTTTTATTGATAAAAAGAAAGTATGTCAGAAAGACAATACGCTAACGAGGATAAAATTTTCTCTTTATGTTATTTTTGGTATATCAGATAAACGCAAGTAATCACAAAATACAAATTTTATGCCATTTTCACCAGGATAGGTATTTAATGGTCATTTATAATCTAATGTATTTGCCATTTGTCTACTGGTATTTATGGGAAAAGATGAGTTAAGGATTTAAAAGATGAGTAAAAAAAAAAAGGTTATCTTGACAAATATGTACACTCACTACACTGCGTAATTTAAAGAAGTCTGGAGATGATACCCGGTACAACGGGAGATTAAAAGATAACAATTTTTCTTTCCGTACATAAACATATCAGATTTTTATCGTCATGTATTTTGTAGCTTCCAGTCCGTATTTATAGGAAGTTTAAAATTTAAAAAAAAATGATTTCAGTTTTAGTTTGGTGCAACGCATATTTTTGTCAGATTCAACACAGCCTTATTTATGATGCATGCATGTTTTATGCCCCGAACTATATAAAACCAAATATTTCGAAGAATCAAATGGCTTTTTGATCCGCGCCCAACTTTCTCGTCACTTACATGCACTTCATTAAGCCACCATCTGTCGTGTTCACGGGATAACATCGACGATTATCAACCTGTTGCTATAACAGTATATTATAGTATATTTTATATATTGAGGATTGCCACGCATATATCTTTATTATGTTGTCCACTGGATATTTTTGTTTTTTATCATTAACCATATTAAAAACTTTGAAGGTAAGCAGACTGTACAATTTGTTAGAAAAAGTTGAGTCATGTTAGTAAATTTTCTAGCTGAATGGTTTTGATATCGAAGAGATATTTATTTTTATAGTGCGACACGTGTTTATGCGATTTTGACATATGTGAACAAAGACTATTTACGCAGTAAGAAAGGTATAATATCTAGAGTATATAGTGTCACAACTCACTTGATATGTCCAAAGTCAGTTCTTAATTCAATAAATAATCTTGATACTCTGACAATTTAATTAACGGAGATAAAACGGCACCGAAACTGGATCTAAACTATAAGTACTCGATGGAGCGGAGGTGGAGGGTTCAGCAATCACACAATGACCTAGCTACTAGTATTTCGACAAGAAAATGTTTATTAATAATTTTGTTTGAGAATTTAAAAAAAACAAACACGAGTTAGAATTGACTCAAAATAAAGTCAGATTTCATTTTCGTATGTTTCATTTTACTTTTTAAGGGGGCCGACTATAGTTTTATTGTGTGAAAACTACAATAGCGAAACTCTTCATTTTTATACCATACATGTATATAACTTACATTAACTTCAGTGTACATGCAAAGTTTGGGGGATATCTACCGTCCAGGTATTTTTGAGGGACCGTCTCAAAATACAGGTATATTTACTATAGGATTATATAGGAAAATGCCAATTTTTAGCACTTTAAAGCAAATTATACAAATACTACAATAGACATTTTGTTCAAACTATAATATTTGATGAGTAATACTATATTATACAATATATGAAAGAAACAAAAAAATCTACCATCTTGTTACCAGTAGAGTATTACAAAATATGACGTACGCAATGGATTCACATGAAAACATAATAAAAATATTGGAGATATTCTCAAATTTCTATGTTTTAAATTTCAAGAGCGTATGTTTATTACCTTTTCTTTAATAATATTTTTATTACCCCTTCCTTTAAGAGCTACAGATTATCATAACGTCAAAAACACACTGCAACGACGTCAACCTATCTATCAATTGCAAAATCGGTTAAAAATCAGTTATATCAAATTGTAATTACATATTTATACCTATATTTTCTTAATTTTGTTTAATTTTGATAATTAAGCGAAAAAAGTTGCATTAAAACAGTGAATACGCTTCATTTTACTGTGATGCGCGAAATATTGCGCAATGGAAACTATAGTCGGCCCCCTTAAATGTATAAATTTTCATAAGGATTTACATGACTTTTGTGTAGCTTTCTTATTTCCACTATAATGTCTTATCCCCCCCCCCCCCAAAAAAAAATATTTTATTTTATTTAAAAAAAGGAAATATTTGCCGATATTGGTAATTTGCTATGGAAATAAAACCACTTAGTTGCTGCATATAGAATGGCTTTTAAATTGTTTCATGGTATATAACGCAATTCAGCCTCAAGAAGCAAAACCCACTTTGAATACTTTACCAGCTCTTTGACTCTTTGATTTCTATTCAAGATGTCAGTATCTTATAAAAATTACACCTAAAATCATATATGCTAGTAAAATTTTACATAAACCTCTCTGATGGATAATTCAAACAATTCATTTATATTTACAGGAAGCAGTTTGTCAACTAAGAGGGGTGGAAGCGGGGGACAATCTATCCTCCCCGCAATACGTCACACCTTACCTGGAAGGTATTTCTTTTTTCCATTTACAGCACATATTTTCATAATGATCATATTTAACATCAAGGGATCTTGAATTCCTAGACTGACCACACCTTTCGTATATATACATGTACAGTTTACGTATATTTACAGTTTACGTATATTTACAGTTTACGTATATTTACAGTTTTCGCATTCATTCGTCGATTTCCTCCCTTACGTGTACCTTAAATTACTCATTTCTCTTTTAAGTATTTTGTAAAATATTTCTTGAGACTTTCTACCTGCTCTTCAGTGTAGTGTTTCTCCCATGCAGGCACAATAACTACATGTAGTTGTTTTGATGCTACTTAAAATAATAATCTTATATCAATAATACAACTGAGGTCAATGTTCTTCAAAATACTTTTGTAAAGATGCATTATTAAAAATGAAACCAATGATGATATGTTATCTATAAATAAATTCAATATTTCTGTCTTTTTTGTAAATTTTATCACGCGTTAACACGACTAAAAATACACCCTAGAAGTAATGGATCAATATGAAAAAAGGTTAATTCATACACAGTCTGTATGGCTAGATGTCAAGTTTTACTAAGAGCAAAAATATTTACGCACAAATCTTGCGGGTTCGCTTTCACGTGCACTAAAATACACCCAGGTACAAAATTTTCACGTATATAAAATGTTTCATGCATGTGTAAGTACTGTTAATCACCTTTATTCGCGGGAGCTTTATTTTCGCTGTATAATTTTGAGAGTCTGTCTGCTCTCGAATATTTATTCTCGCTCAATGATTTGTAAGAATTTGTAATGGTAAAGGATTTTATATATCACAATGATCACAGCTCGTGAAAATGTTTATCAGGAAAAAGCTATCTTGAGTACATAAGTTTCGCGAATATACATATAGTGATATTCAGTCGATGCACGTAAACTTGAGCCATGCCACACTTAAACGTGATATTCAGACTTATTTCCCTCTTTTTCAGATGTTAAGGAAACCTTTATTATGGCTGTGGAGCACACCTGTCTATTGATTGCGGGGATATTAATGCTTATCACCATTATAATTCTGATAGTGGGAACCATCATAGTCTCGTGCTGTTCTCGCGATGACGAGATCGACTACAGAATGATACCCCAGGGGGATTGGCACCCGGAACATCTGGACTATGATAACATTTTAGACCTATTACAAAGTATTCAAAAAAGCAAAAAATTTCAAAATTTACAGGAATTTTTAGCCCAAAAAAACATTTAGTTCATTTGAATGACAGCTGATGTAAATTTCAGACCGAGTTTATGCATACATCATCTTCATCATAACGAAAAAATGGGATTGGAGACTTTGCAAATGTCCTTCCAAGTGAATCCATGCAGCTTCCATTTTCTCAGGGATTTATAAACTTGTTCCTGAAACCTCTTCCAGGTTGTTTTTCATTCCTCCGAGGAAAAAACTGAGTTATGTGTGTAAGGCTCATAAGCTGATACTTTATAACAACAATTATGTTGGCATTCCATACATTTGGTAATGCTGAACAGAAATCCATTCCCTTGGTGCTTTAGCTAGGTTAAATGTATTGTAAGAGTGATTTTTTTCTTGTTAAATTTCTATATATGTACTAGCAAAATTTTAAATTTTTTTATTTGTTTTATATGCTACATTATATTGTGATGTAGAAATAAATAATTGATATATTTATAATTATATGCAACTGTTATATAGTCAGCATAATATATCAGGTTTTCTGGACCTTGGAGTGAGGTACAGAGTTTCAATTGAATGTAGGTAGGGGTTAACAACAAATATGGGAAATTACGAGCTTTATATGGCCTAAGTGTTTGGTCCAATATTGATAACAATGATATGTAAGTTGTTTAAATCGGACGGTGCTGACCGTAGCCGGAAGTTTGTTTTGTTTTCTATTTTAATATATATAATTGTTATGATTTACTACATGTAAATTGTTTTATTGAAAAAATCAAGTCAATAAATACCATTTGTTACAAAGTCTGGAAATCTATCTGTGAATAGTTACAAGAATCACTGGCTGACGACTTCAGAAGTGGTCGACAAAAAATCAATATATAAGGAAGAGATTTTTAAATGGAAATTCAATTTGAAATGGAAAATACATAATATTATAGCTATCCTATATATCTATATGTACAAACATATGACGTCAGAAATCTCGAAAAAAAATCTAGACGGAGAAAAGATAAATAGCGGAAGGAAAAGAAAAATTTGCTATTGACTCCACATTTAAGAAAAAATATACGAACATTATGACTTTTGTTTGCTTACATGCACCAAAGCATGCATGGTTTGTCATTCTGCTTAAAGAGTAGTCAAAGATCTCACCTTCAGTATTACAAGAGGTCTTGTTTCAGGGTTTGCTTTCTTTATAAATAATTTACAGAGAAATTTTTGTATACTAGTATATTTATTATTTAAAGAATTCTACATGTATGAACGTATGAAACCACCAAGGAAATACAATTTGGTGTCATTTTAAACCATGTGCATTATTTTCTGGGACTTGAAATAGAGCAACGATGAATGCAAATATAAAAACACTGTTTCTTTATTATTATTATTATTATTATTATTATTCCTGGGAAAATTTTGTCTTTGAGTGATCTTGTAAACTACACATCCGACTTAGGTAAAACCTTTTTAGGGTCACTAGGGATGTTATGTAGATTTGCCGAAAGAAGGTCATTTTGCGCGCAAATGCTTGCAAGAGCGAGCACATGCAACACGTTAAATGGCCAATATAAGGTATATTGACTTAACTTTAAATATTTTTTGACGAAATGCTATATAAATGCGTCATAATGTAAGGATATATTAGTAGTATAGACAAGATGACATGGTCAAAATAGTAAGATCTCAACGCGCATGCACGTGCGCTTTGCTCTGATTGGCTGAAACTAAAGTCTCAATATCTTTCTTGTTTTTTGACGAAATCCTTTGAAATTTTCAACATAGCCATAGCCACGATATCCTACAATATGATATATAGCAATTTTCATGAAAACACGTGTATGCACGTGCGCTGCAATCTGATTGGCTGAAACTTCAAATAGCTATAACTCCCTTGGTTTTCAAAAAAAAGGATGGGTTTTGGAACATAGATACATATAATGGATTTTACAAGAGGGTATGGTCACCATGCACATGCATAAACGTGTGTGTACTTGCGCTGCAATCTGATTGGCTGAAACTTAAAACAGCTATAAAACTTGATTTTCAACCAAACAAGATGGGATTTGGAGCATAGATATATATAATGGACTTCTACAAGAAGGTATGGTAACCATGCACATGCATACATGTGCGTGTACGTGCGCTGCAATCTGATTGGCTGAAACTTTAAATAGCTATAACTCCCTTGGTTTTCAACCAAATGGGGTGAAATTTAGAACATAGATAGATGTAATGGACTTCTACAAGAAGGTATGGTCACCATACTCATGTATACACGTGCATGCACATGAAATGGGTAAAATAAAAAATACACTTGAATGAGCGTTTTTTTTTTATACTTTTGGATTAAATACTTTGATATTTAGCATATTAAAATATATAGGTCGTGTAGACAATATGATATGGTCATACGCACATGCATTAACATGTGTAAGTGTGCAATGATAAAATTTGAATGAACATAGTACACTTTTTTTGTTAAAGTCTCAAATGCATAGAGTTTGTCTTATTTAAAAGCTTACAGGGAATATGACTATAAAAGTTATTGGGGAGCGTATTAATGTCGTTACGGTCCCCGTTACAATTAGCACTAGTTTTCTGGGACTTGAAATAGAGCAACGATGAATGGAAATATAAAAACACAAATACTTAATACTAGGAAAAGATTTTATCCAAAAAAATAAGTAACTTGGGTGTGTTGAAGGATAGCTAGTCGTGTGGATTCAGAACCGCAACAAAATTAATGATATCATCCAAAGGAAACTTACACGCATAAAAAAAGAATTTTAGAATAATTTTAAGAATTATATAATGATTTTGTGTTTTTTGCTGATACAAACAACAGAGAAAAATATTAAGTTGTAGCTGTTTGTCAAATGATATATTTGGTTAGGATGAGGGAGCAACCGATAGTATTATTAAAGTGATCATCATAGAAAATGTAGAAATTTGAAGGAAATAGGAATTGTAATATTCCACGGTCATTTGATAAAAATAAAAAGCTACATACCAAGAAATCCCTTCCCATTTTCCTTTGAGTCGAATTACTCAATGCATGTGAAATTATTCGTGGAATTTAGCGGTTTTTTTTTTAAATGATAGCCTTAAAATTGTTTTAACACAGGCATTGCTACTTTAGAGGAACGTTTCTAAACTATAATCTAATATGTACTCTGAACAATGAATTAGACTAAGTAATCACTAAATCAGAAATTTCTGAGATAATAAATATTAAAGTATACCAAATCACCCCCAGGATTAAACTGAATACAATATGTAATCATATGCTGAAATATGGAAAAACTCATTCATTGATAGTCTGGCAAAGATTACTCAGTATTCAATAGCTGTTCAGCAGGTGGTATTTATCCAAACCAATGGTCCTCTCGTATTATAACTGTACTTCATAAATCTGGAGATGCACATGACCCAAATAACCATAACTAGTGCAATAGGAAAATGAATGAATAGTACTTAGTGAAAATGCATTAATTTTTTTTTAAAAATCTTCTCCTCTGCTTCTGCGTACTTTATCAATTAATCATTTACATGGTTATGATTAGGAAGGATGCCTCTTTCAAAATTGTGAATTTCAGGGCCCCTGGGTCAGGGGTTCTTGTGTTAAAAAAATACATTAATTCTTTGAAGATTTCCTTTGCCCCTGGGTACTTTATCAATGATCTAAAATTTACATGTACATGTATATATTTATGATAAAGAAAAGTGTCTTTTCCAAAATGATGAATTTCATGGACCCTGGGTCAGGAGTACCACGGGGGTAGATATTCTGAAAATGAATTAATGCTTTAAAATCTGCTTTTCTGGTATTAATCAACCACTTGTGATGAGCAAGCCTTTTCGAAAATTGTAAAATATGTGGCCACAAGGTGGTTCCTGTGGGATGGGGCACTACTGATTATTAGTATATAGCAGAAATGCATTTTTTTTTCTATTTTTTCCTCTGATCTACCTCTAGGTATCGAGTAAACAAAGTAAGCATGCCAATGCATTAGCAATCAATATAGTTTAAAACACAAACCAAATCCAATTGTTAAAAAGTTGTTGCATTAATAAGCTGGTGACCTATATGGCCCGTGGGGCTCTTGTTTTATACTGAGCTGGAAAAATCATCCTATTGACCAGGTTTATTTGACCCTGGCTTGACCTTTAATCTTTTTTACAGACAACATTTTTCTATTTTCATAATTATAGTTTAACCCATATGATCTTTGATATTGACCTCTTCACTGATCGTCGGAAACCCACGGGTGATCTCTTAACTCAGATAGAGGACATCAACTCAATATGATGTATCGGTGTACATTAATGTACGAGTTTGATGTCTATTTGATCAATAACAGACTGACCAATTGGTGCAAAACCAATATCCTTTTTTTTTTCAAATGTGAGGGTGGGTGTTATAAAGAAGATGGGGGGAACAAGGCGGGCGAAGTGCCTATAGTGTAACAATTCATGAAGAGAAAAATTAAATCTCAATTAATCATCACAATTTTCCAAGATATTTCATTTTTTAACACTAAAGTATTTTTTCATACTTTAACACGAATATCAGTGGGGGTCTTTGCTCCTATTTTTGAAGGATAATACTAAAAGTTTGCAATAAAATATACATTTTTTTTTATTTACAAAAACATGGAGCAAGGACCCATTATACCTTAAAGTACACTTTTTTGGCAAAACATTCGTATCTTTCCGAGAAATACTTGAAGTCTGTTTAGTCATATCAAAACATGATTTAAATTCCACAACTCGACAAATCCCACATTATTTCGAATGAAAGAATAATTTTTTTTCAAGATAATTTTCCCCGTAAAAGTTTTGGTTTGTCAATAATTTTTATGAATTTCAATAATGAGAACTTAATCTAAATAATAATACATGTATTATTAAATAACAAAATGAATATGATTTCTTAATATCTGAAGCTATAGGCATTCTGCATGCCCTGTTCCCTCATCTTCTTTGGTGCTCAAACTGCTCTTAAACAAATAATTTATCTAAGGAAAAATGAGGAAAAACTTGATACAAAAAATATTTAATTCCATATTCCAGGTACTACATCACATACTAGTAGTTTACAAACATTGTACATTAAACAATTAATAATTACACATCCTTTATTAATTATTCACAACACACAGCTGATTTCTCCAATCTACAAAATATACATCAAAGAGGCAATCTCCTTATATGCATCATATTTCAAATTAATGAAAGTTTCATAAATTGATCGAAGAAAACATCAATAAGTACTGGTATCACTTGAATTAAATTTGACCTAGTACATGTATATTTCTTCTTTTTTTTCTTCAATTTTTTAGGAATATATAGTTATTTTATATGCTTCCTACATTTAAATGTTTCTCATTTTTCACATTTTGTGAAGATCAGCTTTAAAGTTAAAGTTAAGATACAAAATGATGCGAAATCGAACAACCAAACAATAACTTATTTATTTGCTGTGTTTATCGTCCACCAAACTCGAGCAATGATTTTTGGGGAAAATTTTCATGGTCCATTGAAAGAATAAGTGATATGTCAAACAATTTTATAAAAAGTGGGGCCTTTCAATGAACATATTCTTAAAGTATATCAAAATCATGAAATTTAAAATCATGAATATTCCTGTGTGCTTTCAGAGAAAATAAATATGGAATTATCACATTACAAAAACTCTGATAGACCCTATTCTTAAGTTCGTGAAAAATTCATATTTGAGGCAGAAAATTAAAAATCTGACACAAACATCAGTGACCACAAAGCTTGTTTACATATATTTAACAAAATTACTGTAACAATATCCCTGCCACCTAGCGTTATAATGCGGCTACTAAATTTTGACAAATATCGTCTTCATTGATTACTTC
Organism: Saccostrea cuccullata; assembly: GCF_032062105.1. Taxonomy (NCBI): domain Eukaryota; kingdom Metazoa; phylum Mollusca; class Bivalvia; order Ostreida; family Ostreidae; genus Saccostrea; species Saccostrea cuccullata. The sequence goes on from NW_026920228.1 coordinate 143,900, forward strand.
AATATTGTGTAATGAATTCACTTTGTAATAGAAATAATCATTTAAGAAACTGTATCAATTAAAAAGAACAGTAAAACTGAATTACAAAAATTAAAGCAACATTATAAGGGCAAAATGTATAAGGATAAAAAAACTGTTACAATAAAGACGAATATGAAAACAATAAAGTGACATATAATTACAATAATAACAAAGCATAAAGAAGTAGGCAGATTAAGAAATAAAAGCAACAAAAAACCAAGAAAGAATCACTAAATCAGAAATTTTTGAGATAATAAATATTAAAGTATATCAAACCCCCCAGGATTAAACTGAATACAATATGTAATCATATGCTGAAATATGGAAAAACAAAAATAATAACAAAGATTACTCAGTAAAATAGCTGTAAAAGCAGGTCTATTTTCACAAACCAATGGTCCTCTCGTATTATAACTGTACTTCATAAACAGGTGATGCACATGACCTAAATAATCATTTAGTGCAATAGAGAAAATTGAATTAATAAATAACTTTAATAGTGAAAATGCATTAATTTTTTAAAAAATCTTCTCCTCTGCTTCTGCGTACTTTACCAATGAATCATTTACATGGTTATGATTAGAAAGGATGCCTCTTTAAAATTTGTGAATTTCAGGGCCCCTGGGTCAGGGGTTCTTGTGTTAAAAAAATACATTAATTCTTTGAAGATCTGTTCCTTTGCCCCTGGGTATTATGCCAATGATCTAAGTACATGTACATGTATATATTTATGATAAAGAAAAGTGTCTTTTCCAAAATGATGAATTTCATGGACCCTGGGTCAGGAGTACCATGGGGGTGGATATTCTGAAAATGAATTAATGCTTTAAAATCTGTATCTTTTTTGGTATTAATCAAAATCACTTGTGAGAGCAAGCCTTTTCGAAAATTGTATATGGCCACAAATGGTTCCTTTTTTTCACTATATACAGAAATAATTTTTTTTTTCTGATTTTTTCCTCTGATCTACCAACCGGGTATTGAGTAAACAAAGTAAGCATGCCTTTGCATTAGCAATCAATATATAGTTTTAAACACAAACCAAATCCAACTGTTAAAAAGTTGTTGCATTAATATGCTGGTGACCTATATGGCCCGTGGGGCTCTAGTTTTACATTGAGCTGGTAAAATCATCCTATTGACCGGATTTGTTTGACCCTGGCTTGACCTTTAATCTTTTTTACAGACATTTTTCTATTTTCATAATTATAGTTTAACCCATATGATCTTTGATATTGACCTCATAACTGATCGTCAGAAACCCACGGGTGATCTCTTAACTCAGATAGAGGACATCAACGCAATATGATGTATCAGTGTACATTAATGTATGAATTTGATGTCCATTTGATTAATAACAGACTGACCAATTGGTGCAAAACCAATATCCTTTTTTTTTCAAATATGGGGGTGGGTGTTATAAAGAAGATGGAGGAACAAGGCGGGCGAAGTGCGTATAGTGTGACAACATGAAGAGAAAAATTAAATCTCAATTATCACACTTTTCCTAGATGTTTCATTTAACACTAAAGTATTCTTTATGTAAAATCTCTACAAAGACTAAAATTTGCCTATGAAGATAGCATACACACACTATAGAGGACAAAAATGATAATTTTTTCATACTTAACACGAATATGAGTGTGGGTCTTTGCTCCAATTCTTGAAGGATAATCCTAAAAGTTTGCAATAAAATATACATTTTTTTGATTTACAAAAACATGGAGCAAAGACCCATTATACCTTAAGTACACTTTTATGGCAAAACATTCGTATCTTTCCGAGAAATACTTGAAGTCTGTTTAGTCATATCAAAACATGATTTAAATGCCACAACTCATCAAATCCCACATTATTTCTAATGAAAGAATAATTTTTTTCAAGATTATTTTCCCCATAAAAGTTTTGGTTTGTCGTAATTTTTATGAATTTCAATAATGAGAACTTAATTTAAATAATAATACATGTATTATTAAATCACAAACTGTATATGATTTCTTAATATCAGAGGCTATAGGCATTCTGCATGCCTTGTTCCCCCATCTTCTTTGGTGCTCAAACTGCTCTTAAGGACAGATGATACAAACAAAAAATGGATGTCTAGATAGGTATATATTTTTGGCCTAATTTCATTGCAAATGATACAAATAACAAATTTCTAGAATATAAAGAAATTGTAAACCTTCTCTGATGTTCATATGGCAAAAGGTATCTGAACATTATTAATCTATACAAATATTTTAAGACACAATCCCATTTTTTAAATTTTGAATAAAAAATTAATATACATAAGTAATCCAAATTATTCATTTTAATCATTTAAACGTGACAGCAGTTGTTATTTTTAAATTCTTCAACATAAGTTTGTTTGTATCATCTATCCTTAAACAAATAATTTATCGATGGAAAAATGAGGAAAAACTTGATAATAAAAATATTTAATTCCATATTCCAGGTACTACATCACATAGTTTACAAACATTGTACATTAAACAATTAATAATTCCACATCCTTCATTAATTAACACTATGTAAATTGTATTTTCTCTATTGAAATTATTATATTTTTATAATATCAACACTATATTTATTATCACCATTATTAAATTAATTGATATTATTTCCTAATTCAGAAAACAACATCAATAAGTACTATGTATATGTATTAAATTTATTTATTTATATTTAAAATTTTGTAAATTTTTGTATGGAATATATAGATTTTATATATATGTTTCCTACATTTATTAATTAAATAAATGTTTCTCATATTTCACATTTTGGAAGTTAAGCTTTAAAGTTAAAGTTAAGATACAAAATTATAGGAACACCAAAAATACCAAACCTAAAATTAGAAAGAGAATAAAATAACTTTTACTGATTTTTTGCTCTAATTTGTTCTAATAGATTGTAAGCTTTTAAAAGCTAACAAGATTGCACTTTGTTTGGAAAATCTTTTTGATTTATTTGAAAATTTCTGTCAATAGTTATTCATTTCAGCAGCATCAGAAAATTTCTTTAAGTCTTTTATTGTTAAATAAAGTCATTTTTCTTTAACAATTCTGAGCAGAAAAAGACATGTTTTCAAATAATTTATGGCACAGCTTCCTGCTTTAAATTCACTCAGTTTACCTTTTCTATTCAAAGTTGCATGTGCAATTATCTTTCTGCAATTTAATTTCATTAATATTACTTTGAAAATTTATTTTATAGTCAGAAACATGACAAGAGTCCCACCTAATTAAACAGAACTCAAGAACTCAAGATCATACACAGAATTTATATAAACAAACAATTACATATTACAAACAATTATAAAATTACATATTCTAAATATCATAAAATATACAAAAAAATGCTAGCCCTTTTAAATTCTACTGTCATGCCTAGGAATGAACATTAACAACCTAATATTAAATAATACAGTCAAACATCATATCTGAAATAAATCAAAATAAGAGATAAATGCACAAAACATTTCCAATCAATACATATTCACAAAATCACTCACTTTAAATATGGCCATTCCTAAATCCCACCTAGAAATCAAAAATTGGGAAGACAGATTACTAAAGAAAGTGTTCTAATTACTACATAACTGTAATGGTTTGGGATGTGGATATCAGCCTGGGTAGCTCAGTCAGTAGAGCAATTAACTAGTGATGCAGGGGTCCTGGGCTTGATACCCAGTCCAACTTTAAATTTCCTCCTTTCCTGTTACACCACAGAGTTTCCACCCTTGAGCAATAAAGAGGCTGTAACAGCTAGCTATATAAGGGCATAGGGTGTACAGGTACTTTCAACTCAGACTAACAGGCATCTATTGTCATCACATTGACAGCAAATATGTAAACTATTGGCACTCCAAATACCATCACACAAGACATACTGTTATTTTTAACAACTGTAATGCTTCCTCTATACACCCCAATCCTCCCTCATTGTAGCAGATTAGATACAAATAACAAAGTAATGAACCTGTAGTTATATGGCATTTTCTATCACACTGACATTGATTTATAGTATGAATTAATGTGCTTCAATGTGGGAAAAAGCTTTAGAACATGATGATGATGCTGTACTTTAAATATTAAAATGTACCCCACATCCCCTCACAACCCTCCCTCCATATTGACTGTGTTACATACATATTGTACCCCACAACCCCTCACAACCCTCCCTCCATATTGTCTGTGTTACATACATATTGTACCCCACATCTCCTCACACCCCTCCCTCCATATTGTCTGTGTTACATACATATTGTACCCCACAACCCCTCACAACCCTCCCTCCATATTGACTGTGTTACATACATATTGTACCCCACAACCCCTCACAACCCTCCCTCCATATTGACTGTGTTACATACATATTGTAATCCCACAACCCCTCACAATCCTCCCTCCATATTGTCTGTGTTACATACACATTGTACCCCACATCTCCTCACAACCCTCCCTCCATATTGTCTGTGTTACATACACATTGTACCCCACATCTCCTCACAACTCTCCCTCCATATTGTCTGTGTTACATGAGATATTGTTCCCCACAACCCCTACACAACCCTCCATTTCATGTATAAAATGTGTTTCATACATATTGTACCCCACAACAAATTACAATGGTCACTATAATGAACTGTTCATACATATGTTCACCACATCCTCTCACAACCCTTAATCCATATTGTCTGTGTTACAAACACAAGATAATCCCCATATCTCCACAAATTGATATTGTCTGTGTTCTACAATATTTTTTACCCCACATCCTGGATAACCCTCCCTCCATATTGTCTGTCTTACATACACAATGTACCCTACATTATGTTTTAACCCACCTTCATCAACATCAGATGATATATAGATTAATTATCTTAAGAATTAGTAGTGATACAATCAACAATAGTGATACAGATCTGTGTTACATACACAATGTACCCCACATTATTCACAACTCTTCTCCATAGTGTGTGTTCATTTTAATTAAGGTAACCCGTTCAATGAATGCAACACAAAGCCTATTTAAGAATGTCCTCGATTCAATGCATTCAACAGAAAAAGATCACGAAGACCTTGCTGTCATAATCAGTACATGTGTCTCTCTGATGGCAAAATAAACAGGTCACTGTGACCTACAAGTAGGCATTGGTATGCTTTATATAACTTTATTTTGTATACACTCCTCACATGCCTGACAAATTACAATGGTCACTATAAATGAACTTTCAAGAGACACCAGGGTCATCAGTGGAAATGATATAATAATCCAAAATGAGAAATAAAGATAATCCAAGAAATCTGCACAAATTGATCTGTCTGCTGATTCAACAATATTTTTTATTCTTCAGTATGGTCTGAATAAGGAGTCAGAACCCATGTCAGGAAGGTCACAATGATGCTATATTAAAAATTTTAAGAACACCTTCATAAAAACATCAAAGATATATAGATTAATTATCTTAAGAATTAGTAGTGATACAATCAACAATAGTGATACAGATCATATGCATGACACAATGTTAACAACGTTATTCATAGGTATTCTTAAGTGTGGTAGGTCATTTTAATTAAGGTAACCCGTTCAATGAATGCAACACAAAGCCTATAGCATATGACAACTACCTAATAATCCTCAAAGAAATGCCTATATAATCATGGCATATAGTTTCAAAGGAAGTTGCAATGCCTGAACTCTCATTCATAGACATACTGTAATGTCACCCTTAGCTTTCCTAATATTCTAGACCCTACTATTCAATGCAGTGCAACAAATGTAAACAATAAATGCAGCTTTACTTTTTCGATGGCATGTATAGGTGTTGATTAAGTATAAAGAATTCCTTAGTGTGGGCAAGAAACCTAAGTCCATGCACTCTCCAAAATGATGATGCTACATGTATTTCATTGCACCTTCACCCTCTCATATCCCCTCCTACTCTCTAAATCCCAATACTGTAAAGCACATAAAGTCAGTCTTACAACCCCTCCCCCTCTCTTAATCCCAATACTGGGTAGCATGCTAACAAGTCTCACAACCACTCCCACTCTCTAAATCCCAATACTGGGTAGCATGTATCGAGTCTCAAAAGCCATCCCACTCTCTAAATCCCAATTCTGGGTAGCACTTAGCGAGTCTCACAACCCCTCCCACCATTCCAATCCTAACACTAGGTAGCACTGGTTAGTTAATTTTTACACGTACATCCATTTCTAAAATGTTACTTTTGTTTAACCTGATACTTTGGCAGAGAAGTTAGAACATAAGTTCTAGAGTCCCAAATTAGGAGCTAGCTGATCCTTAAGTAACATTTTCAAATTCCACAGAGGGTTGTGGAGAAACAAAGAAGACCACATGGACAGAAATATCCTGTGTTGCATTAGGTGTTGGCACAAAAAAGCTAGCTCCCCCATGACAGCTCAGTGGCCCATATAGCCAAGTGCTGATTTAAGTTTAAGCTAGAAGCTCTTCATCAGTAGGTGATGGTAATCTCAATACGAGTGAAAAATTCTTGAAGGGACGTTTAAAACAGACAAACACTGATACTTGTTTAACAAAGTAAATTCATCTCTAGTGTATCAGTAGTGCTTACAAATCTGTATTTATGAAGATCACAGTGACCTACAATTTAATTTATAATTTAATTACCCTAAGAACAGATCACTGCATAGTCAAGTGCTATGAACAAATCAAAAAATATATTCTTAGGCGTGGTCGGTCACTAGGAAACTGATTCAATGAATGCAACAAAAATGTCTCAAATGCAATCATTGCTAAAAATCAAAAAGACCTTGCTATAATAATATCTGAAGGCATAAGAAACAGGTCATTGTGACATATAATATGATATATAAATATACACACTTTTCAAAGATTCTTCCAAAAGAAAAGGACCAATATTCAAGTCTGGCAATGGAAATGATGTATAATCCAAAATGAGAAACAGCAGCAAGCTAATTCTAGAAAGAGGTAGGTCATTGTGACCTACTTTAGGGAGTATATTATCTCCTCCATTCTGATATGGTCTGAATAAGGAGTCAGAACCCATGTCAGGAAGGCAACATATTCATGCTAATTAAAAATTTTCAAGAACACATGAATCCCATAAAAACAATACAAAGCACACACCGTTTCAGCATCCAAGAAAATTTCAGTGCATAAACATGTCATCTCACTGACTCAGGTTTCTATTCCTTAATGGTTTACACAATTTCATCCCAAATATTTTACACAATTTCCACAGTGGAAACTAGCAATACTTAAATTTGCTCTGTACAATAAACACCAGAATACATAGCTTAAGCCTATAGCAGATGACCTAATATTCCTCGAAAAAATGCTTAATTATGGCAGACAGTTTCAAAGGAAATTGCAATACCTGAACTCTCATTCATAGATATACTGTAATGTCACCCCTAGCTTTCCCAATTCTAGACCCTTACTATTCAATGCAGTGCAACAAATGCATACAACAAATGCTGTAGTTTTTCAATGGCATGTGCAGCTATTGATTAATTTATAAGAACAAAGAATTCCTTAGTGTGGGCAGGAAACCTAAGCCCATGGACTCTCCAAAATGATGATGCTATTACATTGCACGTCACATCCTCTCACAACTCTCTTAATCCCAATACTGGGTGGCACTTCGCGAGTGTCACAACCCCTCCTTCTCTCTAAATCCCAATAATGGGTAGCACAGCAAGTCTCGCAACCACTCCCACTCTCTAAATCCCAATACTGGGTAGCACTTAGCAAGTCTCACATCCCCTCTCACCATCCCAATCCTAGCACTAGGTAGCACTGGTGAGTTTTAAAGTAGTGCACCATACACTGTACATGTACATTCATTTCTAATATTTTACTTTCTTTTAACCTAAAACTTAATTGTGGCACAGTAGTTAGAGCATTAGCTCTAGAGTCACAGAGTAAGAAACTAACTGATCGTTAAGCAGCGTATTCAAATCCCACGGTGGGATGTGGAGAAAGGTCCTTCAAATGAGACCATATGAAAAGACATCCTTAAAATGTTGCAGAAGGTGTTTGCACAAAAAAGCTCACCCATCTCTGCTCAGTGGCTTTAACACTTTTCAAAGATTCTTCCAAAAGAAAAGGACCAATATTCAAGTCTGGCAGTGGAAATGACTGTATAATCCAAAATGGGAAACAGCAGTGAGCGAATTTTAGAAAGAGGTAAGTCATTGTGACCTACTTTATGGGGTAAAGTTATATCCTCTGTTTTGATATGGTATAACTAAGGAGTGTGAACCCATGTCAGGAAGGCAACATATTCATGCTAACTAAAAATTTTCAAGAACACATGAATCCCATAAAAACAATACAAAGCACACACCGTTTCAGCATCCAAGAAAATTTCAGTGCATAAATATGTCATCTCACTGACACTGGTTTCTTTATCCTTAATGGTTTACACAATTTCCACAGTGAAAACTGGCAATTAGAAAATACGAGGATAATAGTATTTTATAAACCCATATCAAAACTCAAATAATTAGCTGTTCTCCAACAGGGGTATGATGCCAAATCAGGGCATATAGTTTCGTGGTAGATTTGAAATAGTATGTTTGAGCATATAAGCACCAGCTGGGTCTGTTGACACCAATTTAAAATGTGAGAATACAAGGGATGTTCAAATGGGACTGGTTTAATATATCAAAACCAGCCATACTCATTTCATGAATGCAGCATAGTATGGATAATTTTATCCAACTTCATCTGCTGATACATATTGATGATCAAGAGCTATTCAACTGCATCAACATTTTTTTCACCTTGACCTTTCCTTTGACCTTGACCTAAGAAGACTGTTGCATGCATAAACTTTGTTAAGCTAAATATCATATATGTACATGTTCTTTAATATGTGTAATGTTAAACATTTTGCCTTTCTAACAGGAATAGGGTTGTGCACAATATCTTCGATATTCCATCACCCAAATTATAGTCATGCAAATACTTTGACCCCTGGAGCAAAGGGACAAATGGACCAGGGCATCAAACACAACAAAAACTGATGACCTTTTTATCTTTACTTTCTTAAATCAGAGGGCCTTGATTTAAGCTGCTGTTTTGGTGAGTTGATAGATGCTCAAGGAGTTATAAGCCATCCAAACATAAGCATGCTGCATGAAAATTCAGGAGCAAAGTCTACAATAACTCAGTACACTCTAATATACCTTTAAATATAACTTCAGTCTGTAATCATTATAACTTAGAATTAATAATGCTATAACATACTTTGTCCTCAACATAAAATGACAAGGTCATTTACAGTAAGACTGACAGCTTAATGTATTAGTCTTATATGACATGAAAATGCAGTATATGTCATGGTGACTTAATAATTTTAGGGTGTCGAATCATGACCCCCCATTTTTACTTCCATATGAATGGGGAGTACAAACCCAAGTTAGAAAGGCAAAAAATTCATGCTACCTAAAAATTTTCAAGGACACAAACTCAAAACCACAAAATAATATGCACACACCGTTTTAGCATCCAAGAAAATTTCAGCGCACAAACTTGATACCTCACTGGCTTAGGTTTTGCACACAATTTAAGAAATATGGTGTAATTATGCTCTGTATAACATAGAATATAGCAGTAAACCAGAGGAAACAAAAACTAATGATGTCCTTAGAGATTAAGTGATGCAGTTATAGGGTATACCTAGTTTCAACAAAAACAGCAAACAACCATTGTGCACATCTACATCAATATGATTTAACTAGCTCGAGATGTTTGAATGGAAATGGACTGCCATTAAGGTGCATCACTATCAGGAATATGAAATGGTATCTGTACTAATACCAGTGGTGCTTAGAGTTATGTGCCTATACTCCGTATCACAGAGATACTGTAATTTATCCCTCAGTTTTCAGGCCTACAAAAATAGAAGTAGTGCATGAAGTTTGATAGGCCTCCCACTTAATCACAGAAAAAGTACATGTAGTAGCTGTATATTCAAGCTCAGATTCACAACTATTGTCTTAAATACAGCACAATTGCACATATCAAAAACTAATAACAGTTGCTCAACTTTTCAGTTGTATATTATTATATATTAAAGGGTGCATCTTCACAGACCCTAGGTTAAACTCAGTATAAATGGGAAACCTATGTCCATATTCTTCTCACAGCCATAGCATAAAATTTGCAACAGTAACCCCCCCTTTCTCTCTCTCTGACATGCCAGAACTGAGCCCTAGCAGAAAGCATTATATATGATATGGATTATTATTTCTGCTCAACTTTAATGCCTTAATAAATTATGTGATGTCATTAATACGATAATGGACGTCTCCATATGAGTGAAATATTCTCGAGAGGGACGTTAAACAATATACAATACAATCAATTAATAAGATAATGAATAGAACTCCTCTTCAAAATAAATCTCATCATAGGATAAAGTGCTCACTTAAGACTTCAGACACAATTAACCCCTTAGGTGTATGCAACAAGGACTAAATGGACTGTAAATCCCGACCCTTACTAAAATATCCAATATGAAATTCCAATACAACACCCAAATATTTGACTGAAGGTCACAGTAACATTGACACACATTGTTTCTAAGATGCATCAAATGAAAATATCTCGAATCTTAGGCCTTATTTAATTATGTGATCCAGACAAGGATCAATGTCAGTAGTGATGTGGAGGGACCCCAAAAGGTGTCCATGGGACTGAATTATAATAGAAATTAGGACTGACCCCAACCCCTACCCCCTCCAATCCAATGAGAAGGTATCAATGGGACTAAATCATAATAGGGATAAGGACTGACCCCTACCCCTCTCCCCTGCAATGATTGTGGAGGGATGCCAAAAAGAGGCATCAAGGGGACTAAATAATAGTGGGAACTGACCCCCACTCCCCTCCCCTTTACAGTGATTGTAGGGGGATCCCCAAAGGAGGTGTCCATGGAACCAATTATAATGAAGATTAGGACTGACCCCTAACCCCCTCCCTAAAATGCCATATTAATAAACAATGAATTAACAAAAATGCTAAACTGCAAGGGCTAACACATAATAACTGGGCTTACCAAAATAAAAATTTACAATGAACCTAATAAAAACTCATAAACACACTCAAACATAAAACACACCAACACACACACAAATAAATATATACTGGGTATACGTAAGTTTGAGATCTGTTGTGCCCAGACATGAATATTTTTCACAAAGTCCATCCATTGTCCGTGTTTCTTTCCCCCGAGTCCTGTCAGTCTGGTATTCCTCTCTTCCTCCTGTATAAAACAACCAATCATACTCACTAAGGGTTTTTATCCCTCCAATTAGGAATACTACCAACAGTGATTTCATTGAGACAAATAGCAGCAAAATATAATAAATATTATATTGAGAATATTCTACCAATTTCCATATTGAATTTATAATAGAATTAAGATAGTCATAAATTATATTCCATGCAAGTTTTCAAATAACAAAACTAATTAAGATATATCATGCCATCCAATAAGGCAAGTTTTTTTTAGCAACAGCTGGAACATTTATATGACTCTGAAACTATGTTTTAAGTACAAAGAGGATGTAAATTTGTGGATGAGGTGCACCTGAATTTCACACACATTGAGCCACATGCCCTAAAAAATTAGTCTTCCAGAAAACAAAGTTTTTGAAAATTTGTATGTTTCAGATATAGTGAATTACAAAGTCAATGCAGAATTTACTTAGAAGTTTATATTCTATTCTCACAATATTATAAGAAATCAATGTTTTTTTTTTTTGTTTTTTTGGGGGGGGGGGGGGGGGGGGGGGGGGATTTTGGAGTTTGCGTCTGAACTCTGACAGGTGACCTTCTAAGAAAGTTTCAGTATGGACGTAGGTAATTTTATCAGAAAGCTTGAGCACTGATTCAAGTGACCTAGACTGATAAAGTTTGAGTTAGGAGTAAAAAGTGTATCTTGCCTTCTGATGTTCTGGTCAAGCTAGTGATCTGGAAACTTCCTATGTCCTACAGGTTCTTCATTGAAGGCCAGTCCAACTCTCTGTCTGTTAACAAAACACAAAGGAAAGTTAATAAAAGATCGTTTAATTGCCATCTAATGGCGAAGAAATATGAAATTTCAAACAGAAAAAGAAATTTAATGCATTCCCAAGTGAAAAAATTTTCAAACAAATCACTTAAAAATTGCCTACAAATTGCTTTAAAATCACTTAAAAGTGATTTGTTTCAGTGATTTGTAAGCAATTCATTTAACAAATCATGCTTAAATCACTTTCTACCAAAATGATGACTATGATTTGCTTACAATTTGTTATGAAAGGGTGATTTGCTTGTGATTTCTTTCCCATTTCAGACAATTTCTGAGTGATTTGTTAAACTTAGGAAATTGTTACAGTGATTTCTTCATGATTTGTTGAACTTAGCCGTTCTTCAAGGTGATTTGAAAATGATTTCTTGAACTTAGTCTTTCTTCAAAGTGATTTGAAGATGATTTGTTAACTTAGTCTTTCTTCTGGATGATTTGTAAATGATTTGTTGATCTCATGGTCCTTCTCCAGAGTGATTTGAGAGTGATTTACTTCACAACCTCCACCTGGCTTGCTGATTGGTCGGTACTAGAAACTCTACCGCCAATTTTCATTTATCAGATTTGAATTGAAATGAAAGGAGCTAGATTGTGCTGTTCTAGATTCATACCTCTCTTCTTTTGTTGAAACTGATGTTTTTCCCATAACCATGCAAAATATAGTTTTAAGGTATGTATAACTGTATTATGCCATCATTTCTTCCTTAGAATCAGTTAATATTCCATATGTTTACATGCAATTTATAATTGTTCTTCAGAAGACCAACAACAAAGTCGGTGGCAATTAATGTTTAAAACAAAATCTATGTAAAGCTATAAGCTTCAGCAAAGTACTGGCTTTTTCAAAGTGTCTACACAAATATTTGTTTCAGATAAGAAAAATAACATTTATCAACTTCTAAAAGTCAACAGTTATATGCTTATAGCATATTCTGAATTTGGAGCCAAGTAGTCATGTGTGTATATCTAAAATACATGATGCCATCTTAATTAGGACACATCCTAGTAAAAGTTAATATTTTAAAATACTCTTGCCAAAAGTGTTTTTGTTAATATATAACAAATATGCATGGATGTGTTTTTCAGATAGTTGAGGGATGGTTACATGAGCATCATGCACACACGTGTGTATGCACCTGGAGTGATTTGAAAGTGATTTGTTAAACTGAAGTGATTTGTTTGCAATTTACCGTATAGCGGGTTATTTTAGCGGGGTGCTAATTTTGGCTTATTTTGGCGTTTTGATGGCAGCCCGCTAAAATTTTAATCACTAAAATAGTCAATTAACAGTTAATTTAGTCTTCGTAGTGTACATCTGCGAGGAGATGAAACCCTGTGCCCGCTAAAATAAATTACGCCAAAATTATTGGTATACCTTTCAGCAGGCAAAACGCCAAATTTTACACCCGCCAAGAAAACCCGCTATACGGTATTTAAAATGATTTGTTTGCAATTTATTTGGAGTGATTTGGTTGCGATTTGTTCAACAGAAGTGATTTCTACACAATTTATTCAAAGTGATTTCGTTGTGATTTCAGGGTGATTTGCTTACAAATTGTTAGGAGTGATTTGTTAGCTCATTTGCATGGGAATTTGCATCACTTACAAATCATCTTCAAATCACTGATTCATAAGTGATTTCTTAAAGTGATTTGTTTGAGGATTTTTTTCACTTGGGTTATGTCTTATTCTTATGTTAGGCAAAAGCTCATCACTTTCTTGGAACTCAATTTAAAACATTAATTCTCATGAACACTAGATTCAGTCTAGCCTTAATTCCTATTATCAAAGTCAGTATAAAGAGTTTAACAAAACTAATTAAAGTACTTTAAGTTATGGAATCTCTGAGAGTAAATTGAGTAGAGCTTGTACCTTAATTAATTATCTTCACTTCTACAGTAGGCTGCAGTTTAAATGAGTCTTTAAACTTGTCCATCAACAGGGAGAACTCTTCTAAACATTCTATCAAGACCAGTCTTGTCCCTTGTCTGTTAACACAAAATGTGTACAGATCAGTTAATAATAGTACAAAAAATTCAACAAGTGAGAAATAGGGTTATCAATTTACACAACACAAGGAGTGGATCTTACTTCTTACTGTTTTCTGTAGGCCAAAGTCAACTTCCAACCAGCAGTACTTCTTTCTCTGGTGTTAAACTCTTCCTAATCCAAAGAGTGGGAGACTGCAATCCAAGCTTGCTAAACCAAAGAGAGTTGAGAGTTAAACATGTGTTCTAATATTATACAGAGAACAGAAAACAGAAATCTAACAGCTTGTTTCTTACCACTTTGTCTGCTGGTATAATGGACATCCTGTATCCTGACAAAGGTCTCTTTACTCTTGGGATATTTCTTGTGCCCAGCTCTTGGTACTCTTGCTGGCAGGCGATTTAATTCTCCCAATCATTCATTGTGTAAGGGTCTGGTTATCTTGGTTTCTTCAAGACAGAGATTTTACATTATAAGAGACTCAGTCATAATCATGTGTGAAAAAACACAAACAACGGATTTAGGACATTGGATTTCAATCTTACCCTTCCATGGCTGGCTCCATTTGAATCTTTCTTGGTTGCACTTTTTCTATAGAGTGATAGATGGGTTCTCTACCACAAAATTGAAGTCTTCTAACCATTATTCTGCAAATTAAGAGAGTCAAGAGGTGTAATTTGTGTCCTAATTGGATTGACTTGCAAAAATAACAAAGAAATCCAAATATGTATCATTATGCGGCTTGTTTCTCACCACTTTGGCAAGTGTTGGCCATTGGTTTAGATACCTTTTATCCTGGCAATAGTTCCTATTCCTTGTGTGGTCCTCTTCTTCTTTGTGTAGTCCTCTTCTTCTTTGTGTGGTCCTCTTCTTCATGGTGTGGTCCTCTTCTTCCTTTTTTGGTCCTCTTCCTGGTGTGGTCCTCTTCTTCCTTTTTTGGTCCTCTTCCTTGTGTGGTCTGTCTCTTCTTTATGCGGTTCCTTCTTCTTTATGTAGTCCTCCTCTTCCATGAATGTCCCTTTTCTTTTTGTGTCATCAGTGTGTTGTCCTCTTCTTCATGTCTCCTCGTGTAGATGTCATCTTCCTTGAGTGGTCCTCCTTTTCAATATGTAGTCCTCCTCTTCTTTGTGTGGTCCTCCTCTTCCTTGTGTAGTCCTCATTTTCAATATGTAGTCCTCCTCTTTAATGTATGATCCTGTTTTTAGTTAATTGGTCGTATTCAATGTGGCATCTGTCCATACCTGCTGTGAACTGAAAAATTGTCAGGAAACAGTTTGTAATTATAGGATATTGAGATTTTAGATCAAAGGAGGTTCATTTTACATCAGTTAAGATGAGCACATAAATCACAATCATGTATAAAGAAGCATAAGCCATGGATTCAGCACATTTCATTTGTATCTTACCCTTTCTTCTGTGGCTGCCCATTGTGTATCTCAGGTCCCTGGACTGCTCCTTGTGGGTAATGGAAGTGTCCTCTATCATGGGATCAAAGCTTGTCTAACCATCATTCAGTTAAAATGCAGAGTCAAGAGGTCTAATGAATGTCAATATTGGATTGACTAAGAATAAATGATACCAATCAAAAACAGAATGTGTACAGATACAGTTAATAATAGGACAGAGAATTCAACAAGCGAGAAATAGGAATATCAATTTACACAACACAAGGAATGGATCTTACTTCTTACCGTGTCCTGCAGGCCAAAGTCAATTTCCAACTGGCAGTACTTCTTTCTCTGATGTTCAATTCTCCCTTATCCAGAGAGTGGGAGACTGCAATTTAAGCTTGCTAATCCATTTTTCTGAGAATATGAAAAGTTGAGAGTTAAATATGTGTTCTAATACTGTAAATGTATTATATTTAGCGTGTACGATATTTAGCGGAAAGTGATTTTTAAACAAGTTAACGTAGATTTGATTTAGCGCATTTCTTGATATTCTTATTTATGTTTCATTGTTTAAGACATTTAGCGATGTACTTGAATTAGCGGAAGTATTTTTCCGTCAAAAGCGCTAAAAAGAATACATCACCAAATGTAATACGTTTACAGTATTAGACAGAGAACAGAAAACAGAAATGTAATAGTGCAACTAATGCAGCTTGTTTCTTACCCCTTTGACGTTCATGGCTGCTGGTATAATGGACACTCTGAACCCTGGCAATGATCTCTACCTCCTAAAGAGTGATAGATAGGTTCTCTGCCACAAAATTGAAGCCTTTCTAATGATTATTCAATCATTAGGAAATTAAAGAGAGTTGAGAGATGTATTCCATGTCCTAATTGGATTGACTTACAGACATCCAACAATTTATCACATGCAGCTTGTTTATCAACACTTTGGCCAATGTTGGCCTTTTGGTTTTAAATTAGATACCTTGTATCCTGGCAATAGTTCCCCTTCCTTGTGTGGTCCTCTTCTTCCTTGAGTAGTCCTCCTCTTCTTCTTTGTGTGGTCCTCTTCTTCATTATGCAGTCCTCCTCTTCTTTATGTAGCCATCCTTCTCCTTGTGTAGTCATCCTCTTCCTTGTGTGGTCCTCCTCTTCCTTATGTGCTGCTCCTTTTCAATATGTAATGCTCCTCTTAAGTAAAGGATCCTATTTTTAGTGATTGGTCATCCTCAATTTGGCATCTGTCCATACCTGCTGTGAACTGAAAAATTGTCAGGAAACAGTTTATTCAAGCTCCAAATATTGAAGTAGTTGTAGGATATTGAGATTTAGACCAACAGAGGTTAATTTTACATCAGTTAACATCAGCACATAAATAACAATCATGTATAAAGAAGCATAAGCCATGGATTCAGCACATTTCATTTGTATCTTACTCTTTCTTCTATGGCTGCCCATTGTGTATCTCAGGTCCCTGGACTGCTCCTTGTGAGTGATGGAAGTGTCCTCTATCATGGGATCAAAGCTTGTCTAACCATCATTCTGTTAAAATACAGAGTCAAGAGGTCTAATGAATGTCAATACTAGATTGACTAAGAATAAATGATACCAATCAAAAACAGAATGTGTACAGATACAGTTAATAATGGTACAAAGAATTCAATAAGTGAGAAATACCAATATCAATTTACTCAACACAAGGAGTGGATCTTACTTCTTACCATTTCCTGCAGGCCACAGTCAATTTTCAACCAGCAGTACTTCTATCTCTGGTGTTTAACTCTTCCTAATCCAGAGAGTGGGAGATTGCAATCCAAGCTTGCTAGACCATCATTCTGAGAACATAGAAAGTTGAGAGTTAGTATATCTTATAATATTAGACAGAAAACAGAAATCCAATTGTGCAACAAATGCAGTGACTGTTTTTTACCACTTAAATAAATGGCTGCTGGTATAATGAATGCCCTGTACCCTGGCAATGCTCTCTACTCTGTGGGTATTTTTGGTGTCCAGCTCTTGGTACTCTTGCTGGCAGGTGATTTAATTCTCCCAATCTTTCATTGTGTAAGGGTCTACATATCTTGGTTTCTTTAAGACAGAGAGTTTACATTATAAGAGACTCAGTCATACATATCATGTGTGAAAAACACAAACAATGGATTGAGGTTATTTGATTTCCATCTTACCCTTTCTTCCATGGCTGTCTGCAGTGGATCTTTCTTGGTTGCACTCCTCCTCAAGAGTGATATATGGGTTCTTTGCCAAACAAGTAAAGCTTTTCTAACCATTATTCTGAAAATAAAGAGTTGAGAGATGTAATTTGTGTCCTAATTGGATTAACTTACAATAAAACATAGCAAACCAAAAATACATCATATGCAGCATGTTTCTCACCACTTTGGCCAATGTTGGCCATTTTGGTTTGGATACCTCATTTCCTGGCAATAGTTCCTATTCCTTGTGTGGTTCTCCTCTTCCTTGTGTGGTCCTCTTCTTCTTTATGTAGCCCTCCTCTTCCTTGTGTAGTTGTCCTCTTCCATGTGTGGTCCTCATATTTCATGTGTGGTCCTCCTCTTCTTTGTGTGGTCCTTGTTTTCAATATGTAGTGCTCCTCTACAGTGTATGATCCTATTTTTAGTTGATTGGTCAGCCTCAAATTGACGTCTGCCCATACTTGCTGTCAACTGAAAAATTGTCAGAAAACAATCTATTTAAAGCCTCAAGTATGGAAGTAGTTATATAAGATATTAGATTATGAGATTTTAGATAAATGATACCAAATGATGCTTGCCTCTTACCAATTTTGCCAAATGTTGGCCTGTTGGTTTAGAGGATCCCTTTATCCTGGCAATGGTCTCAGTTTATGATGTTCTTGCCAGCCCAACTAATCTGATAGCATGGAGAGTGGCGGATGATCCAAAGAGCATTCTTTGTGGTAAACCAGCAAACTCAGAGCACATATTATCAGCATGCTCAGAGGCTTTGAAAGATGGGAAATACACTTGGAGACATGATAGTGTCCTAGCCAGTATAGCTGACACATAAGAGAAAGGTACATGTATCAAAAAACCGAGAAAGGTATAAAAAAAAAAATCAAAGGAAAACACAGAGGGCCTGAAATTTGTCAACTTTCTGAAAGAAGGTGAAAAAGGACATAAAGTTAGTATAGTTAGTTTGAAGGAAGTGGTCTGCAGGGAACAGCAATAGATTGGCAGATGTGGGCAGGCCTCAAGGAAAGATTAGTATTTCCATCTGAAATAATAGCTACAAACAAGGCCGAATGTAATCATTCAGTCAGTGGCTACAAGGCAGACAATCATTTTTGAATTAACAGTGCCATAGGAAGATAGGATGGAGAACACACACATTAGGAATAATCTAAAGTATCAAGACCTTCTGAAGGATTGTCAGCAGAAAGGATGGAAGGTCTGGTTTTTTGCAGTGGAAGTGGGATGTAGAGGATTCGTGGGGCAGTCCATGTGGAGGGCACTGAGAGCCATTGGCATATCAGGAGCAGAGAGAAGATTGATAGGGAGTCTGTGCAGGGAGGCGTAATCAGCATCCATGTGGTTGTGGAAAAGAAGAGAGAAGTGGAAAGACAATAAATAGTAGTGAGATAGACAGTAAAATAGAATAGCATTGATGTTTATAAACAGTATTGAGAAAGACAGTAAAATGAAACAGCAGTGATGTAGAGCCAAGTGGTGCCAGGCTGGGACCTGATCACCCCAGTCGGCACACCTCTAGAGGCTATAGTGGACAGCGTGGAAACAGACGATGAAGGAGGATCCACCTGAGGATGGAACCCCACATCTTTCCATCAAGGTGTATACAAGTAATATTATTTGGGAAACCAGTGCCAGCCAGGCAAGTCTGGATGACAACTGAGAAAAGTTCAGTGACAACCTGGAGAGACAGGAGACAACCAGGAGAGACTGGGATCAGGGATGCAGAGGCATGAGAGCATGGGAAGATGAGCGACCTGTGTTGATGGATAATCGGGATGCAACAAGGCAACAAAAAACAATGACAACTTTGAACATTAGAATTGTATGCAGCTGTGGGAAAGTATGCATGAATTAAAAGGGGATTTTAATCCACATGGGGAGGGTGGGATGTAAGCCAGATCAGCAGCTAACACAAGACACAGGGCAACCTGGTGAGACGGAGGAGGAAGTGGTTCAGGACGAAAACCACAGTGACCGCAGCCTCCATGTGTTAGGTAATGACAAGGCTTCATACGGTGAAAGGCATGTCACAGCGAGGACAACAATCAATCACAGAGCAGCAATCAACAGCAAGAAGAGGTGAGAGACAACAGAGGTACTGACAGCAATGTAAACAAGGGGAAAGTAAAATGGCCAAACAGTAAAAAAGTGACTGGGAATGGTTTGATGTAGATGTGGATACAATTCTGAACACAACCCTTGCAGGCAGTTTTGACAGGAAAGTAAAAGTATGACATCAATTACACATGTATACAGCCTAGGTCTGGACAGGTTTGGCACAGAACAAAGGAAAAAGTAACAAAAAGAGAGAAGGAAGAACAGGAGAGAGAGGGAAATAGCAAGGATGATAAAGACCTGTGGCAGCTTTGTAAGCAGTATAGGAAGGCTATAGAGAGGATAAGTCAACCTTATCACAGTCATGATATAACATCTCATTATCAGGGAACATCTCAAGATAGCAAGAAGAGCAGAGAGAAGCAGGCATAGAATGAAACAGCAAAATAGAGTAAGATCAAGATTTACCTCAGACCCATTCCAGTTTACATCAAGATTGCCATGAAATAAAGTGTTCAGATTATTGAAATCTTCAAAGGAAGACGTTGAGAAGTATTTAAGGGAGACGCAGTGATCCACATAGGGAGGAAGAGTTAGGTGAGTGGGAGCAGTTGATACATTCGTATAAGAACCAAATTAACGCTTTGGTGAATCACAAACAAAGATAAAAGAAGTGGTAGATGTAATTAAGAAAGCCAGAGCAGCATCAGCACCAAATGGGGTTCCATAAAAAGTTTGCGAGAACTGTCAAAGGTTGACAAAGCACCTCTGGAAACAGATAAGAGTGGTTTGGAGAAGAAGTTGATTGGCAGATAGCTGCAACAGAGCATAAGTCTTTTTCCAAAAGAAGAGGCCTTAGAAGTACTGAAACAATTTATGACAATACTGCTCCTGAATGTAAAAGGGAAGATGTACCTTACAATTTTAGCAATGAGAATGTCTAGTTAGATGCTTGAGAATCAGTATATTGATATCACTGTGCAATAGGGAGGAGAACCTGAAGTATCAGGATGAATTGAGCATAAAAGTGTACTGACACAGATAATCCAGGAAACCAAAGAGTCTAAAGGGGAGTTGGCAGTCTTCTGGCTAGATCTAGCAAATGCATATGGGACAGTTCCCTATAAACTTGTTGAGCTGACACTCGAAAGATACCATGTACCAGAGAAGACATCGGCAGTTTTAAAAGACCATTTTCACACAGTACAGGATTACACTATAGCATGGCAACACTTAGAAGTTGGTAAAGTGGAGCAGAATATCAGAGGTCCATGGATGAAGTCAGGAGTACGCCAACCACCTGGGACAGCATTCATGGATGACACGACAGTTACAACCAAAACAGTTATTGAAGCCAAGTGGACAATACAAGAACTAGAATCAGCTATCACTTGGGCAAGAATGAAAGTAAAACCAAGCAAATCTCATAGTTTGGTTTTAAAGAATGGAAAAGTAAAAGAAAGGTTCAAGATTGAAGGAGAGGCAATACCAACAGTCACAGAGAAGGTAGTAAAATGTTTAGGGAAATTCTTTGGTTTGAACATATTTTATTGCACTAAATATACACAATGGGAAATTCTTTAATGACATATTAACAGACAGGTAAAATGTGAAAGAAACCTGCAGACAGCTGGATGAATAAATGAGAACTGTGGATAAAAGTGGACTGCCTGGTAAATATAAAGCTGCAGTTTATCAACACGGGATACTGCCTCACTTGGTATGGCTGCTACTCGTGTATGGTATACCAATGAGCACAGTAGATGGCAAGCAGATACCTGAGGAGATGGCTAGGGGTGCCATGAAGTTTCAGCAGCATGTGTTTATATAGCTCCAGGACTAAGCTACAGTTACCTCTAAAGTAATTAACTGAGGAATTCAAAATGACAAAGGTGTGTCAACACTTAATGTTACAGAATAGCAAAGACAAGAAGGCCTGGACAGCACAAGTCGGTATCAGGACAGGGGAAAGTGGTCAGTAAAGAAAACTAGAAGAAGCAGAATCCCGCTTGAGACACAGGGACATTGTGAGAAGACTGGCTATAGGAAGGCAAGGGCCTGATGTCAAACCAACAGCAATATGGAGAAAAGCTTCAGTAGAAGAGAAGTGCAGTTTGGAGCAGGAAGAAGTGTGTGAATAGAGGAAGACTCAAGAATGATGAAAGCAATTGGAATGAAGAAACAAGGTAGCTGGTTAAACTGGGAAAATGTGCATCACATTGTGATGGAATGGTATTTGGAAGATGGACCATTCAGGCTTCAGTTTAAGCTGAAATCAGTTTATGATGTTCTTCTTAGTCTAACTAATCTGGTAACATGGGGAGTGACTTATGATCCAAAGTGTGTCCTCGGTGGTAAACAAGCAAACTTGGAGACATGATAGAGTCTTAGCCAGTATACCTGACACCTTAAAGAAAGGTATCAAAAAGCCAAAGAAGAACAAAGAGGGCCTGAGATTTGTCAACTTTATGAAAGAAGGTGAAAAGGGACATAAAGTTAGTGTTGAAGGAAGTGGTCTGCTGGGAACAGCAAAAGATGGCAGATGTGGGCAGGCCTCCAGGAAAGATTAATATTTCAGTCAGAAATAATAGCTACAAACAAGAGGCCAGCTATAATAGTTTTGGTCAGTGGCTACAAGACAGACAATTATTTTGAAATTAACAGTGCCAAGGGAAGATAAAATGGACGACGCATACGAAAGGAAAAATCTACAGTATTAAGACCTTGTGAAGGATTGTCAGCATGGATGGATGGAAGGTCTGGTTTTTCTCAGTGGAAGTGGGTTGTAAAGGATTAGTTGGCCAATCTATGTAGAGGACACTGAAAGCCCTTGGAATAACGGGAGCAGAGAGGATGAGATTAATAGGGATTATGTGAAGGGAGGTGGAATCAGCGTCCATGTGGTTGTGGAGAAGAAGAGCAGAGAGGTGGAAAGATAATAAACTGTAGTGAGATAGACAGTAAAACAGAACAGCAGTGATGTAGAACAAAGTGGTTCCAGGCTGGGACCTGATCATCTCAGTCGGCACATCTCTGGAGGCTGTAGTGGACAGTGCCGAAACAGCCGATAAAGAAAGATCCACCTGTGGATGGAACCACGCATCTTTCCATCCAGATGTATTCAATCCTTGTGTGGTCCAGCGCTTCTTCTTTGTGTGGTCCTCTTCTTCATTGTATGGTCCTCTTCTTCTTTGTGTGGTCCTCTTCTTTATGTGGTCCTCTTCTTCATTGTATGGTCCTCTTCGTCATTGTGAGGTACTCTTACTCATTGTGTGTGGTCCTCTTTATTATGCAGTTCTCTTCTTCCCTGTGTGGTCCTCCATATGCAGCTTGTTTCTTATTGCCTTGGTCAATGTTGACTTGTTGACACAGTGGAAATCCTGTCTCCTGGTTATGGCCTCATTACCGTGTTGTCGTCTGTAATTTGGCATCTATCTATACCTGCTGTCATCTAAATATTTGGACACAAATTAATTTAGAGTTTGTAAATTAAGCTGATTAGATACTAAGATTCCACATCAAAGAGAGCTTAGTTTACAAGATTTAAGATTATCAAAAGACTGAAATGGAATCAGCATTTTTTATTACCTCACCCTTTATTCAGTGGTTGGCTTCAGTTGCTCCAAACTCCTTGGGCTCTTCTTCAAAAGTAGGTTTGTCATTCTTTTTATTGGGATTGAAGATTACTACAATTCTGTTAAAATACAGAGCCAAGAGTTAAATAAGTACTAGTATCAGTCTTAAATAAAATGAAACTAGAAAATCAGAGTACAGATTTTAAAATTATTTATGTTTCTTACCACACTTTGGCCAGTGTTGGTCCTTTGTTACAGTGGATACCCTGTATCCTGGCAATGGTCTCCTCCTCAGTGTGCTGCTGGCTGCCATCTGTCCATCCCTCCTTGTGCCCTTCATAATGGTAGAAACTGACACAGGATTAGTACAGTTCCAAAATAAGTGAAAAAAGTAACCTTTTAATGTATCATTCTCAAACAAAAACATGTGACAATTACATATTGTCTTTTGGAAAGACACAAACAATCATAAATGAAAAGGGCAAAAAGGGCAAAAAGGTTTAGTTCTGTTAGTAATGTAAGTAAGGAGGGGGAGGGCAGAAAACAAACAGTACATGCCAAAGAACCAATACAGCTCACCTTATGTCTGGCTTACAAGATCAAAATACAACCTTTGTTTGGGCTCCATGGGTACCACTGGCTCCATTCTGTCTGAATTACATTTGTAAACCAAATAAATCTAATCTTTAAAATAAAATGATTCATATTGCAAATAATGTAGGAAAACCACAGCAAATGAATTAAAGACTTGCAATAATTAAATAATTTAAGGACCAATGTGCCACTTTAAGATGCCCGAAAATTTCGAACAACTCATCTGAGTCAAATATTAAGAAAATCTTCCAGTTAGAAGTATAATTTTATTTTCGTTAAGAATAACACCAAGATTTTTGTTGATGATATCTACTCAAAACTCCTGTTAATTGATGTATGGTATTTTTATTCCAGTCAAAGAATATCTAATGAAATCATGATTTTAAATTGAGAATATCGTTGAAAATTATCAATGGAAAAGGTATCTGATTTCCTTCATATGCATATTTAAGAATTAAGATATTTTTGCTACTGAACTACCCAGTAAATTGCCTCAATGTCCAAGTAACTGAGCAGTTTTACCACCTGATACTTGCATCAATGTTTGACACCATTTAACCAGGTGCTCATTGACAACAGTAGTTAAAAGGCACAGAAAAACAAAATTTTAGAGTCAAATTTGCATCTTACCTTCATTTCTAGGTAAAAGTACAGTCTGTCTTTTATCTTGGTTCTCTGGTTCAAGCATTACTGACATCTCCTTTTAACCTGGGAATCGGGCAAGACTAATTTATTTCCTGTCAACACAAATTAATGGAGACCGTCAATAAAACACCAAAACGTTAAAATTATCAGACTTCATCTAATGAAAGTTATGAAATCTCTTAGACTGAATGGAATAGAGCATTAAAGTATCTTACCCTCCTATATAAGGAAATTTGCAGTCAATCAATACTTTTAACTCTTCCATAACATGAGGATCTGCTCTTGAGCATACACTGTATGTAGGATCTAGGTTTGCCTGTTAACTATGTTATTAGTAAATGTTATTTTAATCAAGTGATGAGACAGAGTGATGCAACTGAAATACGAAAAGAAATCAAGCTTTAGTCTACATGTTACCTGTAGGATTTCATTTCAGCTCTGTGTACTCTTGCTGGCTTGTGATATACCATTGTCTTAATCGTAGGATAGGTATTCACAGTTTCTGTATGCTTCTGCAAAATATAAATATAAGATCAAAAGAATGTCATATCTACATCAAGTATAAAAGTGCACAAGGAGCCTGTACAAGGAAAAAGAGTTGGTGTCTGTATCTTACCCTTTCTTCTAGGGTTGGCTGTAGATGTCCAATTCTTCCTTGACTCAAAGTGACAGTTAATGGAGTCCATTTTGTAGGACCAAGGCTTGTCAGATCAGTAAACTACAGTGAACATAAAAGTTCAACTGGTTAAACAAGTCTCTTATTTGTGTTAACAGAAATCCAAAATGCAGCAAATGCTGTCTGTTTCTTACCACTGTGGCCAATGTTGGTCTGTTGTTATGGTGGATACCCTGTATCCTGGCAATGGTCTCCTCCTGGGTGTGTTGCTGGCTGCCATCTGTCCATCTCCCTCTACTGTGACCCTGACAATGAAAGAAACTGACAACAGATTAGTTCAGTATTAAAGCAATGAAAGAAAAAGGAATAAAAGATTATACCTTGACGATAAGGCTGCTTGACAAAGGTTCCATGTCTGCTGCTTCAAATAAGTATTCTGTCAATAGAAAATCAAGAATTTAAAGTGGGACTCACCAAGCAGCAGGTATAATAATGAGTCTGTATACTGTAGATTAGCAAATAATGGCAATGGTTTTAATTTCGCTACTGTAAATAACTTTTTATTCGGGAGAACTTTATTTTCGCGTAATTACGCGAGACAGTATGCTCGCAAAATTTAATTCTCGCGTATAATAGAATTCCTTAACATTACATAGAGCGATGACCACA